>NW_021634882.1:0-35726 GCF_004799145.2 Neltuma alba | reverse complement strand
ATATGTAATCAATATTTTATTTGGTCAAATGGAATTCTTATGAAAAAATAAAGTAAATTAAAATCATATATTTAAAATCAAAATAAACATCTTAGCTAGTTTTTGTTTTTTATATTTAGAATCAAGGGAGTAATAAAGCTTACTAAACAATTTGACTCTTTACATCACATGAACGGACGAACTCACACTGTTTAAAAACATCGATGGTTTATGGGGATTAAGGTTTTGGTTAATAGGGATTTTTTTTTAATGAAGAAGCATAAAAAGCAAAAGCATTGGTGGGGTTCTGGTGGGAGAAAAAAAAGAGACAAATAGGGAGTAGGAGGGGAAGAAAGTTGGCACAAAGCCGAACGTCTTTGACTAAACAAGTATGACTTTATTGCTTAGTTTAGGTCTCCATTAATCGAATCTGCATTCTTTCTTCCCACTTTATTAACGCTCCAGCTGTTCCCTTTTGAAAGGTGAACTTCGTTTTGATCTCACAAATGCTCCCATCATTTTTGTTTCTTTCCTTAAAAATGTTACCCCATGATTCACGTAAATGTTTATTGCTTAGTTATACACATTCTGGCTCTCGTCCTCAATATAAAAATTAGTTAAAAACTTAACTTAGTTCTAAATATAAGGTCTCAATTCACTTTATTTTTATATTTATTCATTTCCTCTCAAATTGGGAGCTGTACATATGAAATGGTTTTCATTTTAATGCACATAATTAATAAATATATTTTATGAAAGATAACACTCATTTATTTAATAAATACGAGTAATTAATTTTTTTAATATTAATAAATTAGTATATCTTCCTCTTATGTCAAGAACTAGAAATAGTGTTTGTTGTTGGCCAATAATAGTTTATCATTTTTGAGTTAAATGTAAGTATTTTTTAATTAGTTTAGCATTTGACTCATGGAACAACATGACATATACAGGACCACGAGAATATATGGTTTATAGGTTTGATTTGCGTGATTATGTCCCTCTGTGGTTGTTTATTAAAATTCTCCCCAATTAGTATCCTAGCTCCAAATTAAAAAAATAAAGAAAAAAGGAAAATGGACAAAAGATTGCAGAGCTTACTAGTAAAAGTCTGAAGTGGAAGAAGAATTTCAATTTGACACGCTGCGAGGAAATTATTATGTACACGGAACGAAGCGCATCGACTCACTACTACACAAAAGTGAAATTGTAGCATTTTATTTTTAGCAATTTGTTGCGTTTTCCAAGTGTTGCATACGAAAGTGTTATGCTTTGCACAAAAGTCAAGCTGTAGCGGTTTTCAAACCACTACAGAAGGCTTTTTTTTTTTATATAAAAAAAAACATCAGTTACAGCGCTTCATGAGGGACTTGTGATACCGGGGGACAGAAATCAGACTTGCTAGATCTAGACTTGTGCGATACTGTGGCCGTCGGGCTATGGGAGGGAGGTGAAAGAAGGTGAAAGGGAACAAAGAAGGGGCTGCTGGCATGTGGGGGGAACCAAGGTGGGAGAAGATGAAGGGGGAGGGGAGTCCATATCATCATTGCTCAGTTTGAAACATGTCACGGGTGTATGGGGAGGGTGGTGAGTGACGGCAAGGAGGAAGAGAAAATGAGAAGTTAAAAATAATGGAAGGAAGGGGCAAGTGTTTTCGAATTAAAAAGAAAATATGAGGTAGAACGAGAGGCAAATAGAGTTTTATTGAGGATAGGGTAGATGATATTTTTTTAAAAAAAATAATTTTAAAAAACATATATACACAATTTTGCTAAATATATATATATACACACACAAACTTTTGTAGCCCTTCCTTGAAGAAGGGTTACAGCAAGTATTATTCATGCCATAACGCTTCCTTCAAAAAATGTTATAATTATATAATCTTTTTAAAATATAAAATAATATATAGAAGCTACAGTGCTTTGTGACAGAAGTGCTACATAAGATAGTTATTATTTTAGTACTTTTTTAAAAAAATGCTACAGTTGTTTAATATTTTAAAACATTAAAAATATATATACAAGTTGTAGCATGTAGTTAAATAAATGCTACAAAATGTGTGTTACTTATTTAATTTAGCTGTTGTCGTGCTTTCTTGTAGCGTAAGTATCTCCTCTCCTGTAGTGTTTTTTTTTTAAGTAAATGCTGCTGGAAGTATTTATACTTTTTTTTTAAAAAAAAAAAGGAGATGTTGTAGCGCTTTTTTTTTTAAAAAAAAAACATTATAGCAAGTATCTCCTCTTTTGTAGTGTTTTTTTAACCAAATACTACAGGAGCTATTTATATATATATATATATATTAAAGGAAAAGAGATTTTGTAGCGCTTTATTAAGAAAGCCCTACGGCAAGTATCATAAAAGGGGTAGCACTTATTTTTTAAAAAAAATGCTACAGAATATGTCTTTTTTATTTAATAAATTATTGAGTATTAGCTGTAGTGTTTTGCTAATAAATGTTAAAAACAGGCACTATAAATCAAATATTTTATAATAGTAACTTAGGAATAATTGATTCTAGCTTGTTACGCAGGGCAGGGCAAGAAAAAAAAAATATGGAAAGAGCATCACAGACGACGAAAAAAGAAAATCGACGAGGAAGGATTCCCATATTTCTGACCATACATGTCATCATAAAATTTTTTGACCGGAAGGAAAATATATTAAAGGAACACCAACAAACAGTCTCACAGAGAAACCACAACAAAAGAGGGACAGAGGCCCAAACAACAAAAAAACCCTAAGCCCAAGAAAACACCACCAACACAAACCCTAACTCTAAGCCACACTTAGAGAGCCACTGAGCCGCCGCCTCTGTTGCTGCCGCCAGAAAACGCGAAGGAACACTGTAAACTTCGCCGGAAATAAGGGATGGGGGTTCAAAGAACCACCCCATCGGTCCCATCCCTATTGATCTCCTTTCTGCTAATGAAAGAGCAGAAACACAAGCCCCACGCAACCACCGCCGCATGGAGAGAAACAACAACAACATCATTAGCATCGCAGTAGCCCCCAAAGATTCCGACCAACACCACCAACACCAACCCGAAACAAAGCAACTGTAACTGAGAGGATCTACCAGAAACCAAAGCCAGTGATACCAGATCGAAGAAGATTCAAAAAGCCATACCTGATCAATGGCAACTAAGAGAGAAGAAACAGCAAGAGGAATGTCTTCAATTTTGCGGTCATCTAACCACCGTATTAGTGTCGTTAAATAACCTACCATCCACATCGTTTCCTCCTTTCTCTCCTTCACCAGCCGGACTAACCTTTCCTTAATGCCCACCCCCAAATCACAGAAGACAAAAACAAACTAGAAGAAACAGAAATCCTAAACCCCAAAACAAAACCCCCAAGCCGGACAGCCTCCTCTCCAGCAAACGCCGGAGAGAGAGGTGCCGGAACACTAAGCACACAGGCACAAGCTCACTCACTTACGGAGAGACGGAAACCTCTCACCCAGGAGAGACCAAAAGGGAGAGAGTAATTGAACAAATAATTGGCCTTGATTCGATATTACTTTCCCAGAAGAACGCATGTTCTACAATAATGTCAAGCTCAATTGTTCCTTTAACATATAAACAAATTAAGAATCAATAAAAAGAAGTAAAAGCATATCTTTTCCGCCTGAAGAAACATTTGCCTTTGGCCGGCATTATTTGACCCTCGATGCCTAACAGTGATGAAATGCCAAACACGTTTTCTAGAAGCACGTAAACCTATACATAACTATTACTTTTGGTCTTAAATATAAAAATTATTTAACTAATTTAAATATATTTAAAAAAAAAGTTAAGTTAAATATTTGTGACAAATATGTATTGTTTTTTTAAAATATTTTTAATAATCAAATGTATTGGTTAGAACTATTATTATTAAAAAATTATTTTAAAAAAATTAATAAATATAAGAGATGAAATGTAATGAGATGTTATATGTATTTGAGAATAGAATAAAAGTAAATAAGGATCAGTGGGAAAAGAAATCTTGGGACAAAGCTTCTGCGCTGGACGCGAATAGTCGCATATTTTCGGTGTAACTAATGATTATCCTATATATGTGCATGCTTCGTGTCATTTTACCTAGGTATTAGTTAGCACAAAACTGGCACACATGGACGCGCTCTTTAAGGCTGTTTGGTACGCTCACTGCCTGTCAACACTATAGTTTGATAGAAATTATTTTCCTAATTATTACTATATCTGATATTTAATACAAAAATAAGTTTCATATTTAATTTGATTTTAAATATAAAATTTTAATCTGTTTTGTTTATTATATTTATTTATTTTTTAAAATAGTCATTATAGTAGTTACGCATATTAAATATTTTGTCAAAGGATATTTTTAAATAATATATAGGATTAGTAATGGTATTTTAATAAAAACAATACTAATTTGTTACAAATAAGAAATTAAACTAATTTTTTAATTAACTCAAATTGATCAATTAACTGGTATATTAATAACCGAATGGAGTCCTACACAGTACACAAAATAAATAAAAATACAGAACGGGTACGGATTCATGTTACATTTTGTAGGAATGATTCAATCACAATCTTATACTACTTCCGGTTTTAATTATAAGAACTAGTTGACTAATTTGAGGAGATTAAAAAAATAAGTTAAGTTAGTTATTTGTAATAAATAGGTGTTATCCTTCCTAAAATATCCTTGCTAATTAAGTGTGTTGGCTATAATTACTATTATTAGAAGGACTATCTTAAAAAAATGCATAAATATTATAGACAAAATGGATTGGGATTTTATATTTAGGATTAAAATAAAAACCAAATGAGGTCTTATATTAAAACTGGAGGTAGTATTTTTTTAATCGGTAACAGGGACGAAGATTATAAAGACTCACGGGTCTTGATTATGTTTATGTGAAAGTGTTCTAGCACAGAATAAACGGCGATTGTCTTTTTTATGTCGTCAAATAAAAATAATTATAATTGAAGATTAGTAATATGAAGATAATAAATACTTTTATGCTGGTAAAAAAAAAAATCTCCTCTAGTCTTTAATATAAGACTTATTTAACTAATTTAATTAGATTAAAGAAATTAGGTAAGTTAGTTAATTATAAGAAATATGACATGTTTTTCTTAAAACACTATAATCATCTTTCTTAACATTCTCCCTTCCTCTTTTACTTGGTTACTCCCTCCATCCCTTATTATAAGATCCAATTTTTTGAATGGATCTGTCTCTTTTTATAAGATCCTATTTGAGTTTGTCTGAGCATTTAATGTGGTATTACCTGTTTTACCCCTAATTTAACATATTAATACATTCTTCTTTTTCATTTATCTCACTGTTACTCTCTCATATTTATCTATTTATATATAGGGGTATATCTGGAAAAAACTGCATTTGTTACATATTAATTGCTTTTAGCTAATTTTAACTGTTTTCTTAAACCCCCGTAATTTAGTTAAAAAGATCTTATAATAAGGGACGAAGTAGTATGGTTAATGGAGTATTCATAAGGGTAATTTAGAAAAAATTGATAAATATGAAAAATAAATTTTATATTTATGACCAAAATTAACTCAATAATTAAGTCTTATATTAAAAACCGGATGAGTAATAAATACTTTTATGGTTACCCAATGCTCCTAGGGGCTAGCGCCTGGCCATGGGTCTGAAATTGTTGTCCAGTGAATCCAACCGAACATAACGAGATCATCTTGCACGTATAAAGTTTGGGTACATGTTAAAAATCGTCACTGAAATCAAACTGTTTTAGAGGTTGGTAAATTTGATAAACATATCGGTTAAAATTAGTTTAAAATAATAAAGAGATAAAAATATATTTTTATTTCTAAATATGCTTTACAAAAAAAATGAAAGGGCCTATGAGCAAAAATAAGATGAGAGAGGGTGTGACAAATAAGAGATAATAAATAATTAAAAAAATTTTAAAAAAATAACTATCGGGATAAATCTAAATTAAAACTTACAAAATGTGCTATACTTTTCTAAACTAGACGTCTTGCGGTGTTTTACGTACTTAGTGTAACTGTAATGTTTTGTTTGCTTATGTGTCTCTATTTCTATCCCTAACGAAAGAACAAAATCCTCAGTAATTAAACAAAACATTACACTACATAAACCCGCTTTAAAAAAAAAAAAAAGGCCTCAGTAAATCTCAAAGGGCGAGAAAGTTCTGTTTCGGCCACTGACCACTGGGTGTTTTTTCTTTTTCTTACACACACACACATTTTGCAATCAGCAGGCCGTTTTGCTATTTTTTCTTGTTTTCCTAAAACATAGGTATCTTCCTATTGAAGGCAATCCTATTCGAGGTACTGTCGAGTACTAAATGTGAGCACTTGTCCCAGTGGGATTCAAATTTTAATTCATCACATTGTGAGAGATTAGTTCCTTTTACTAGACTCAACCCCTGTTGGTTAGGCCGTTTTGCTATTTTAATAACTAAAAATGTTAATAGTATATTGTCTTTAATAAAGCAAAAAATTGTATTGTGGGTTGATCGGCCTCACAAAGAAGTCCGTCTTTCTGAGATTGAAAACAATACAAGCCCATATGCCGTCTGCCAGGGCTACTAGACCTTGGGTTGGGCCTTGGACATTAGACCTTCAAAATGTTCATCTCATATCCCTGCCTTTCTTAGCCACGTATAAAGCCAATGGTCTCTATCATGCGATTTCGATGTGTTGCCACTTGCAAATCGCTTCCATGGAGTCTCCGTCCGCTCTTATCTTTCTCACCTGCAAGTGGTATTTCATACCTCATCAAATGCACTGTACAACGAAGTGGAGGGCTTGTTGGGAATCATAGTAGGAGACTTCAAAAATAATTTTTTAATTGTAATTTACTGAATACGAGATTGACTTATGTGAAAATACTTTATAGTTCTATTTGGTATGAAACATTGAAAATGAGAGATACGGACTAAGATTGTAATTAAAAAAAAATTATCAAAAAAGTCTTTAGCATGAGTAATTAATTGTTACATGGAATTAAGAAAACCCATAGAGGTAAGATTAGGGAATACCACTTCCCCCATGGTATTCCTCAATCCCACATATATGGGTTTGTCTAATCCTATATAATAAGTAATCTCTCATACTAAACACTATTTTTCCAGTCTTAATCCCAATACCTATCATTCATTTTTAATATTTCATACCAAACGGTACCTATAAGTGCTTATGATGAATAGATGCAAAAGCCCGAAATCTTATATTGGTGTAAATGTGCAATAGGTGTCAGTCGTATGCAAAAGCCTGAAATCTTATTTAGGCATCTTCAATTCTGAAAAACGTGAAGGTCGAATGCTTCAATTGAATCCACAACTGTGATCAAGATGTTTAGAAACAAATGTTGATTTAAAAGAAGCAGAAAGTGCAAGCAAAGAATGTCATTCTTTCAGTTCATCCGCATCTCCTTTTAGAGTGGGCACTGAGTTCATAATCCCATCCCCTCTTTCTGCAAGTAACCTTAGTCGATATTAAAATAATAGGATTAATCATAATACTAAATTAAGATTGCTTTGGCAGCATTGAAGCATACAGAAGGACATGAAAGCATTCAAGGAAGTAATTTCAGTATTGCTGAAATTTGAACGCCAAGAAGGCTTCTGTTATTGAGAATTTGGGAGCAAATAAATTAATGTTCCCTTTCATTCTCCGTGCTGACAGAGAGTGAAGTTTATTCATGGAAAAAGAATGTGGAAGAGCTTATTGTCAGTTAAAGCAGGACAATATGTGGCATGATGCCCCCCGGCGGGGGGGTTGGCTGGTTTTGCCAAGCATTCTATTCGATTGCTTGCTCAAACCAGTCCCCCATTTTTGTTTGATGGTGCTAGTATAAATGCCAATCTAGGATCTGTGGAGTATATGGCAAAACTACAATAAGTAGGAAAAATTTTTTAAAGCCACTTTTACCAGAATACTGTTGAGCATAGAGGCCTGTGTATGTGCCAACAAAGGTTAGTCTAATTGGTATTGGCTCATAATCCACACAGAACAGAGTAAAAGGCACAAAACAAGCTTATAAGATGGAGGATTCTGATGCTTCACATGCAAAATTGGATTCAGAGTAAGAAAACAGATGATCTCAATTGTGCTTTCACGATGGAAGGGATGCAAGGAAATAAAAAATACCCAAGACATGTCCCTGTGCACGTTCTTGATGGGAGACTTGGAACAGGTACTCAAAATCCGTCCCAGGATATGTTGTTTCCAGAATCTATATTTCAGCCCATGGGTGGGGTTAACAGGCAACTTGATATTTTCACAAATGCATCTGCGTCAAATGCTAGTGAAAGTCAAAATAACTCAGCACAATCTTCAATTCATCAATCATTTCCCGCTTATCCTCCTCCATTCCCGCAAATTCTCCAGAATCAAGAACATTACCAATCATTTCTTCAAATGTCCTCCACGTTTTCAAGTCTTATTGTCTCCATCCTGCTTCAAAACCCTGCTGCACATGCCCCAGCAAGTTTTGCTGCTACATGTTGGCCCTATGCGAATATAGAAACTTCTGCAGATTCTCCAGCATGCTCGCAAGGAGCCTTTCCATCAAGGCAAATTGGCTCTCCTCCAAGTATGGCAGCTATTGCAGCTGCTACTGTTGCTGCTGCAACTGCATGGTGGGCAGTTGCATGGTTTCAGGTCGCAAACTTGCTCGGAGTGTTATGGCTATGGCGACTGGAGAGGCTTTCACGGAGGTGGCCACCACGACGGAGCCGCCAGAATTTCTCAAGACTGTTCAAGAAACTGTAAGTGGCGTAAGGTATAATGGCACGTGCATGGAATTTGGTTAGAATATAATATAATGTGGTTGAAGAATTGGATGAATAGTGGGAGAAGATTGAAGATAAGTACGCGGTGACTACAGTGGCTGCGGCTGGTGTGGTTGCATTGTGGGGCTCAACTGGTGTCATCTCAGTACGTTCTCTCACAAGAGCTCTAATCAAGCCAGAGTGATTAATTAGTAATTAATTAATTAATTAAACTATTAATTGTGTGTATATGATTATTGCAGGCAATTGATAGGCTTCCTTTGATTCCTGGAGTTCTTGAGGTCGTTGGCATTGGCAGCGCTGGGGTACGTAATTATTAACTTCATTATTCTTCGCTTCCACGCCTAGCTAGCTCCTATCTATAAATGTAAATATTTTACATTCACCTTAATAATTTTGAAAAAATTACTCTCTTTTTTTCCTCAAAATATTAAGTGATCAAAGTAAGACTTGAGACAAAGTCAAGAGACAAAATTAGACATGAATAAAATTTAAAGATATACACAAATGAAACGAGAGGTATGGATTAAAAATAAAATAAAACTAGAATACAAGATAAATTATGATAAAATTAAAAAAAAAAAAAAAAAAGAGCCGGCTTTCCCTTTTTCCCCCCTCTCTGATCACTTTTAAGTAAAATTATTCTATGGAATTCTTTTTATAAGAAAAATATTGGGGTATCCTGTCGCATGAAATCTAACTTCATCTTCCCTATCTCTTTACAGTGGTTTGCATATAAGAACCTAATTTACAAGCCGGACAGGTAATCGCGATTTATCTTGAATAATAATTAATCATAATCCGGCTCAATATGATGCGCATTGGCTTTTGATTGTCATATTTAGCATATATTTAATTTGAATATCGTTCTGCTAATTATGTCACTGATGATTAAACTTATCGAGCGGAATTGCAGGGAAGCTTTGCTGCAAAAGATAAAAGAGACGTATAATGAAATAATTGGGAGCAGCGGCTAGACTTGTAAGTAACTGTATTCTACTCGACCAAATTAATAATGCATGTGGTTAGCTTGCTGCGATCAATGTAGCTATGCTTCATTTTGTCAACCTAATTAGGTTTCTGTAATAATGTGCGTAATTTGTATAATAAAAATAGCTGCAACTTTTTATTTTTGTGCCTTTTACATTTTAGTCCCCTCACTCTATAATAATTTATATCATTCGCACAATTAGAGCATGCATAATTCTGCTCTATAGAAAAAAGGATCCTTGCAATTGTCACCATCTATCTTCCAATTATATCATTTATTTGAACGGTTTAGATAATTTATATTTTAATCATGATTTTCTTTTGTTCTATTAAAAAGAACTAAGTGTTGGGCTTCGTTGTCTGAAGAAGTAGTAATTTATTTGTTCCCTAATTTGGCCGACTGGTTCATTCTTCATGGCAAATCAAATAATGACCTTGTCAAATTAGGCTTAATTAAACAATTTTTTATAAAGAAAATGTGAACTCGAATGAAATTTAAGGTTTTTTTTACTAGGAACTGAGAAACAAGTACAAGTAATTAAACTATAGCAAGTTTATTAACTTCTTGGAGCAACGTAACAAATACTAGTTCATGAAACCCACTGCTCAGTTACACAAGAAAATTCAAATTAAAGGTAAACAACCCAAACGCTGTAGAACAAGAAAAAAGGAAGAAACAGAAAAGGATGTATATGTGTATATATAGCCGCTCTCACTTGTAGAACTCCATGACCCAGAATCCGCAAACCCGACAGACGAATCGGATCCCAGTGAACCCAGAATGAGCAGCCAAATCCAGGAATTCCTGCTGGGTTCGTTCTTTGCCTCCAGGGTTTTGGGTCATCATGAGGACGTCTCCCTGAAGAGCCGTTTGGACAGCAGGAGTGGTGTTTGGTTCATCCGGCAGAATGGCGTCCACTATAATCACTTTTCCATCTTCCGGAATCGCCTTGTGGCAATTCTTCAACAGCTTCACGCAGTGTTCATCGCTCCAATCATGCAGTATCCACTGCAATATAACATTCCATGTAGTAATAATTTTCGTCAACTTATGTCAGTTCCCAGAAAGGTGAAATAATATAATCTTTGTGGGACTGGGAACCATATTATCGGAAGCGTGGCCAATGACTTTCAAGGTATGTGTACTGTGGGCTCATTTGCATTGTCTATTCTCACTAATTACTAGTTTGATGCTGATAAAGCACAGTGTTAGTTGTTGCGTCCATCTCACCGTTCGCTTTGAATTGACGCCTCAGATTTAAGAATCTATTGGGCTGGGACCCACCTCATGGTTGTCTTCGTCTTTAAGCACGTAATGCGATCAATCAAATCAGATTTAGATAGTTTGGTGTTCGGCAGAATGCACTGAACATTTGGATTCGTTTAGTTGGTTTTTTTTTTTTTTTTTGCATTATTATTCAATGAATATAATGTATAATAAAATATAATTAACTGCTATTTTTAAAAAAAAATAAAATAAATCTCACAAAAATAGACTATTTAAATTACGTGCATGCGCGCTTTATTATTATCATAGTAAGAAAATTCATATAAAAAATGAATAGAAGCAAATTCTAACTTGATTTTGTATACGACGCAGATAATAATGTGATTTTTTTATTTTTTTTCGTTTAAGTCTATAATGTGACAAGAACTATATGGGGAAAAAAAGATTTTAATCCTCATTTAGTGGTAGCTGAGGTGAAGCTATGGCTTGATTTTAATTTTCTAAAGTTAATCATTTGACAAAGAAATAAAGATGGTTGGGTTGTCCAAGTCTGATAACTAGCTAAAACATGAAAAGTTGAAAACAAGAATTTATTCAGAAGGGGATATATATGTGTGTGTGTGTGTGCGCGCATATATATATATATATATATAGTTCCCTGAGAAAAGCTCAAACTCACCTTCATAAAAATGGCTTGTCCTTGAGGAACACTCTCAAACATGTCTCCTCCCACATGCTGCACACCTGCAACACAAAATTTTAAATAAGTTAAATTAAAATCTTCCAATACACACACACACAAAATTTCATTTTCTTTTCTTGAAATCAATGGATAATAAAATAGTGATGAACATATTAAACATACGGGGGTAGGTAGGGGCATTTTGGATGACGTGCGGAAGGTCAAAATTGATGCCCTGTATGTGAGAATACTTGGAAGTGATCAAGTTAAGATTGATGCCAAGACCACCCCCAACATCTACGACTCTGTCGAATGCCTCAAATCGATTGTAGAATTTAAGGATGTTGCTCGTTATCAGAATTGTCGAATCATGCATTCCCTTGTTAAACGCATCGTTGAACCTCCCATCTTTACTTGGATACTCAAACGCATGCATCCCATATACTCTGTTAAATGCTATCCCTCCTTCCTTTATCGCTCCCTTCAGCTCCCTCCTGTCGATTTAATCCCAAAATTCAGATAATACTAATTTTATAATAATCCTAGAGAACACAACTTTGTTACTTACCAGCTTTCCAGGAAGACTCTGTCTTGGACCAGGGACAAGAGATTTCCCAGAGAGACGCCATTAGCATCCGACACGAAGTACTTAGAAACAGGGGAGAGACTGTAAATCCTCTGTTTTGTTCCTTGTTGATCGTCGACGACGGAGCAGTGAAGCACAGAATGGCTGGCCAGGAGGCTAAGGAGTCGATCGAGCATTGTTGGGGCTTCTGGGTTCTTGCATGATACCGCGGCGGCGATGTCCTTTGCAGAGAGGCTTGCGCCCTCTCCGGCTCCGGCGATGGCGTCGAAGACGCCGAGCTCGAAGGCGGCTTGCAGAGACATGGAGAGAACAGAGGAGGAGACCAGTTGCATGGCGGAGAGGAAGCTTTCTTCGTCCTCTTGCACGTGCCCTGCATGTGGTTGTTTGAGGTGGTTTGATTCGCCATTGGTGAGGATGGAGTCGGATTTCAAGGAAGGAGCCATTGGAAAGAGAAGAGGAAGAGAGATTTACAGGGTGTGGTTGGGGTGGATGAAGAAGATGAGATGGGGACATGTATTTATAGCGATGCCTTGTTAATAAATAATATTTTACTTTATTACGTATTTTTGTGGGAGGTCATCTGAGAGCGTTAATGACGCCTTGTCTCCCTACTATTTGTCTATTTCATGCTCACCTACTACGCATTCTCATTCTCTTCTTCAAATTTTTAACGATTTTCCATTGGGCTGTTTAGATTTTCTACATAATCAGAAACACTTGTTGTTGGCCAAAAAAATAAAAACCACTTCTTATTTTGAGTCTTGTTATTAATATATGATAATGAATTTCTCTCGATTTTCAGATCTATTTATACTATAAAAATTCTACTACTTTCACTTCCTAATATATAAGTTAAATGGCTAATTTGTAGAAATTAAAAAAATAATTAAATTAATTATTTGCCAGAAATAAGTGTTGATTTTTATTAAAATATTATATTTAATAATTTATATGAGAATTTATATTGATGAAACCCCTTAACATACCTAATTAATATTTTATTTGGTCAAACGCAATTCATATAGGTAGCTTAAAAAATGAAGTACATTAAAAATCTCATATTTAGAATCAAAATAAATATCTTAACTAGTTTTTATATTTAGAATTAAGAGAGTAATAAGCCTCATATAAATACTGAACAATTTGAATCTTCACATCACATGAACGGACGAACTCACGCTATTTAAAAACATCGATGGTTTACTGGGATTTTTTTCCCCCTTTCAGAGGCATAGTTAGCAGAAACCTCGTAATGAAGAAGTATAAAAAGCAAAAGCATTGGTGGGGTTCTGGTGGGAGAAAAAAAGGAACAAGCAGGGAGTAGGAGAGGAAGAAAGTGGGCACAGAGCTGAACGTCTTTGACTAAATAAGTTGACTTTATTGCTTAGTTTAGGTCTCCATTAATCGAATCTGCATGCCATTAGAATTTTCTTTCTTCCCCCTTTATTAACGGTCCAATTGTTCCATTTTGAAAGCACAACTTCGTTTTGATCCCATAAATGTTCCCATCATTTTTGTTTCTTTCCTTAAAATTGTGACCCCATGATTCACATAAATATCTGCTGCACAGTTATGTACATACATACTACCTCTCGTTCTAAATATAAAAATTAATTAAAAAGTTAATTTAGTTCTAAATATAAAATCTCAATTCACTTTGTTTTTATATTTATTTTCCTCCAAATTAGCAGTTCATATGGTGATCATACATGTGAAATGGTTTTTATTTTAATGCACATAATTAATAAATTTATTTTATGAAACAAACACTCATTTATTTAATAAATAATTAACTTAATTAATTTTTTAATATAAATAAATTAGTTATCTTCTTTTTATATCAAGGACTAGAAGTAGTGTTGGTGGTTGGCCAGTGATAGTTTATCATTTCTGAGTTAAATGTAAGTATTTTTAATTAGTTTAACATCTGACTCACGGAATAACATGACGTACATGGTACCATGAGAATATATGTTTTACAGGCTTGATTTGTGTGATTTTGAATGTCCCTTCTGTGGTTGTTTATTAAAATTCTCACTGATTAATATCCTATCTCCAAATTTGAAAAAAGAAGAAAAGAAAATGGACAAAAGAGTAAAAGTCAGAAGTGGAAGAAGAATTTCAATTTGACACGCTGCGAGGAAATTATTATGTAACACGGAACAAAGCCCGTCCACTTAGGAATAATTGATTCTACTAGCTTGTCGCGCAGGGCAGGGGAAGAAAAAAATATGGAAAGACCATAACAGAGATTAAAGACGACGAAAAAAGAAAATCGACAGGGAAAGATTCCCATATTTTCTGACCATGCATATCGTCATAAAATTCGACAAATAATGGGCCTTGATTCGATAGCACTTTCCCACAAGAATGCATGTTTTACAATAACGTCAAACTCAATTGTTCCTTTAACATATAAATTAAAAAAATTAATTAAGAGCCAATAAGAAGTAAAGGCATCTCTTTTCTGCCTGAGGAGACATGCAATCGGCCGGCATCATTTGACCCTCGATGTCCAAAAGTGATAACATGCTAAACACGTTTTCTAGAAGCACGTACACATACTGGCTCCGATTTTTAATATAAAATTTTATTTGATTTTTATTTTTATCCTAATTATAAAATCTCGATCCATTTTATCTTTCATATTTATGTATTTTTTTCAAGATAGTCCTTCTAAAAATGATAATTCTAGCCAACAAACTTGATTAATAAGAATATTTTAAGAAAACAACATCTATTTATTACAAATAACTAATTTAACTTATTTTCTTAATCTCATCAAATTAGCCAACTAGCTTTTATAATTAAGACCAGAAATAGTAATTAATAAAAAGAAATCTTGGGACAAAGCTTCTGCGCTTGACACGCAAAGTCGCATATTTTCGGTTTAACTAACGATTATTCTATATATGTCCATCCTTCGTGTCATTTTACCTAGGTATTAGTTAGCACAAAATTGGTATACTACTCTAGTACTTTTTATTTGTCACCTATACGAAGGAATATTGGTACTTTTTATTGGTCACTTGTATTATTTTTAATGCCTGATTTTCAATTTTGTCCCTATAAATTAAGGGAGACAAATATAAAAGTGAACAAAGTAGGAATGAGTAAGAAAAAAATATACTGACTATGTAATACTTATAAAAGTAAAAGATTTTATGTGTTTAATGATCTCTTTAGTAGGTAAGGAACTACCATGAGTGAAAATTAAAAAAGACAAAAAAATTTATATAAACACAATCTTTAAGAGGGCTGTTTGGTGCTCTTACAGTTTGTCAACACTATAGTTAATACTACCTTAATTCTTTAATATAAAAACTTGTTTGACTTTTATTTTGATTCTAAATATAAGATTTCAATCCATTTTATCTTTCGTATTTATCTATTTTTTTAAGGCAGTCCTTGTAATAATAGTAGTTCTAGCTAATACACTTGGTTAGTAAGGTATTTTAAGAAAGATAACATCTATTTATTACAAATAACTAACTTAACTAATTTTCTTAATCTATTCAAATTAGTCAACTAGCTCTTTTATTAAGGACTGGAGGTAGCATAAGAGTTATTTTGATACTACCCCCGATCCTTAATATAAAATCCCGTTTGAGTTTTATGTTGATCCTAAATATAAGATTTCAATCCATTTTGTCTATTATATTTACTCAATTTTTTCCAAGATAGTCTTTCTAATAATTACAGTTTTAGCCAACATACTTGATTAGTAAGGATATTTTAGAAAAGACAACACTTATTTATTACAAATGACTAATTTAACTTCTTTTCTTAATTTTCTCAAATTAGTAAACTAGCTCTTGTAATTATGATCAGAGGTAGTATTTAATTTGGTTCTAAATAAGTAAATATAAGACTTCAACCCACTTTGTCTATCATAGTTATTCATTTTTTTTAAAGTAGTCATTGTAATAGCTGCACATGTTAAGTATTTTATCAAACGGTAGTTCTAGGTTATATAAATGATTAATAAGGATATTTTAGGAAAGACAGTACCTATTTATTACAAACAATTAATTTAAATAATTTTTTTTAATTTTCTCAAATTAGTTAACTAGTTTTTATATCAATAACTAAAGGTAATACTACATAGAATAAGTAAAAATACAGAACAGTTACGGATTTATGCTACATTTTGTATGTATGATTCAATTACAATCTTATATATATATATTTTTTAACTGGCAACAGGGAAGAAGATTATAAGGACTTGCTAGTCTTGATTATGTTTATTTGAAAGTGATCCAGTACAGAATAAACTGTGATTTTTTTCCCCTCCCTATGTCGTCAAATAAAAAGAATTATGATTGAAGATTAGTAATATGAATATAATAAATCACCGACAATTGTTACCCAATGCTCCCTGGAGCTGGCCATGGGTCTGGAATTGTTGACCGATGAATCCAACCGAACATACTGAGATAATCTTGTCTACATAAAGTTTTTTTTTATAACATTGTCTGTATAAAAACTGTTTTAGAGGTCGGTAAATTTGACAAACATATCAGTTAAAATTAGTTTAAACTAATAAACAGTAAAAATATTTTTTTATTTCTAAATATGCCTGACCAAAAAAAAAATGAAAGAGAGCGTGTGGAAAAATAAAATGAGAGAGGAAGTGACAAATGAGCGATAATAAATAATTTTAAAAATTTTAAAAACATATTAAATATCAAGAAAAATCTAAATTAAAATATATAAATTGAGCTACATTTCTCTAAATTAGACGTCTTGCGGTGTTTTACGTACTCAGTGTAACTGTAATGTTTTGTTTGCTTGTGTGTCTCTATTCCTAATCCTAACAAGAAACAAAATCCTCAGTAATCAAACAAAACACTACACTACATTAACACGCTTTGAAAAGAAATCCTCAGTAAAATCTCAAAGGGCGTGAAAGTTTTCTGTTTCGGGCTTTCGGCCACTGACCACTGGGTGTCTTTCTCTTTCTTTCATATTGGAATAAGCAGGCCGTTTGCTATCTTAACAACTGAAAATGTTAATACTACCTCCATTACTTAATATAAGAACTTGTTTAACTTTTATTTTAGTTTTAAATATAAGATTCTAATCTATTTTGTCATTCATATTTATCTAATTTTTTTTCAAAGTAGTCTTTGTAATTAACAAAGATATTTTAAAAAATACAATATCTATTTATTACAAATAACTAATATAATTAATTTTTTAATCTAATCAAATTAGTTAAGTACCTTTCTTATTATGGACTGAGGCAATAGTATATGGTCTTTAATTAAAAAACAAAAATGCTATTGTGGGTTGATCGGCCTCACAAACAAGACCATTTTTCTGAGATTGAACAATACAAGCCCATAGGCCGTCTGCTAGGGCTACTGGACCTTGGGTTGGGCCTTGCAGATTAGACCTTCAGAATATTCATCTCCTGTCTCTGCTTTTCTTTTTATTTTGGATTACTCTATCCGGTATCTCAGGGAAATAGGCGTCTTTCAGCCGTGACAACGTCCCCAGACTAATCCGGATTCGGGGGCTTGCAAGGATCCATACGGACGGCGCCCCCTGGCCCCTTGGAGTGCTGCGTTCCCACGTCTCGAACCCGAGATCCGTGGTTAAGCTAGGACAACCCCAGCCAGTCGACCTAACCCCGCGGGGTTTCTGTCTCTGCTTTTCTTAGCCACATATAAAGCCAATGGTCTCTATCACGCGATTTTGACGTGTTGCAACTTGCAAATTGCTTCCATGGAGTCTTCGTACGCTCTTGTCTTTTTCACCTGCAAGTGGCATTTCATACCTCATCAAATGCACTGGACAACGAAGTGGAGGGCTTGTTTGGAATCATGGTAGGAGACTTCAAAAATAGTTTGCTTAATTATAATTTACTGAATACAAGATCGGCTTATGTAAAAATATTTTATAAGTACTTACAATAAATGCATGCAAAAGTCCGAAATCTCATATACCTTTTTTTTTTTTGGTGAGGTACTGATATTTTCTTATTAGAGATAATTATATTTCGGTTAATTCTTTTATTAAAAATTTGAATTTTAATTTGTCATGTTACAAGGAACTAGCATCTTCTGCTACATTCAGTCTTGTTGGTTTGGAAGCAGGTCTTGAAAGAGTGGGTTTCAACAACTGGACCTAATAATTACCTTAAAGCTCACCCAACCAAACCTAAGGACAGTACGAGTACACCGAAACGTGGCGCTTATTCTAGTTCCCTAACAAACATGTGTTCGTCAATTCCTCGAGACTCGAAACACGACAGCTTCACACAAAAGCCCAAGTATCCAGCGAATTGAGTAGCCTGCGCCCCCCGGGGAGGAGTATAATTCTTGCAGAGATGAGATTAGCTAAGAACATGCGACTCATAACATAAATCATCACTCATTTTTAATTATACTGGACAGGAATCGAATGTAACAGCCTTCTTGTTTCTTTCAGTTTGTCTCTGATGAGTCAGTTAGTTTGCAAAGTAATTTGCCTCCCTACAATGATGGTTCAATCGTCCAAACTCTCGTAATCCACTTGCCAAGCAAGTGATTCCTAATGCTCACCATTGTATAGTTTCAATCGCCGGAAAGCAATTACTCTTCCGGTTCTTGATATAGGATCCAATTCTTGTGTTGGTTTTGGTCCTAAATATAAAACCCATTTCTCATATTTATCAATTTTCTCTAAATTACCCCTATGGATACTCTTTCAACCATAATCAAATAGAAGAGGGAGAGGGGGTATTAAGAAAGATAATTATGGTATTTTAGGAAAAATATGTCATTTTTCTTATAATTAACTAACTTACCTAACTTCCTTAATCTAATCAAATTAGTTAAATGGGTCTTATATTAAGAACCGGAGGAGTATTTTTAAACTTTCAAATAAATCATTACTTTTGATATGGCTATATAATACTACCTCCGGTCCTAATTATAAGACCCAGTTGACTTATTTGAGGAGATTAAGGAAGTAAGTTAAGTTAGTTATTTGTAATAAATAAGTGTTGTCATTATTAAAATATCCTTGCTAATTAAGTGTATTGGCTAGAACTATCATTATTAAAGGGACTATTTTGGAAAAAAATACATAAATATGAGAGACAAAATGGATTGGGGTCTTATAATTAGGACCAAATAAAAAGTCAAACGGGGTCTTATATTAAGGACCGGAGGTAGTACTTCTCTAGTCCATCACTTAATACTTAATTAACTAATTTAAATTAGATTAAAAATATTAGTTAAATTAACTAATATAATATTTTTCTAAAATATTTTAATTTTTCTCTTCCTATTTGATTATAGTTAAAAAACATTAATAAAATTAATTTGAAAAAAAACTGATAAACATATAAAATGTATTTTACATTATACATAAAATCAACATCTACTCAATTGGGCCTCACATTATAGAGACAGGAGGAGGAAGAGGGGTATATAGTAATATTGAGCTAAAGTATTTTTTTATTTTAAATAATTTTTTATAATTTAAAAAATAGTACTACTTCTTATCCTAATTATAAAACCTTATTTATACACTATAAATGAGGTTTACAAATGGAATCTTATAATTAGGATAAGTTCGGTTCTTAATATAAGACCTATTTAATGAATTTGATTAGATTAAAAAAGTTAGGTAAACTATTTAATTATAAAAAATATGACATGCTTTTTTCTAAAACACCATAATTATCTTCCTTAATATCTTTTATTATTTTTTTTACTTGATTATGGTTGAGGAAGTATCATAAAAATAATTTAAAAAAAATTAATAAATATAAAAAATAGATATTATATTTAGAATTAAAATCAATTTAATAATTATATGACAAAATAGGTCGTCCGAGAATACTATAAATTATATGGCAAAACAGGGACACGCAATGAAAAAGCAGTGCGGAGCGCCAATTACCTTCAAACATAACGCTACGTGCCGGTCTCCCAAGTGCCACTTGCCTAGGTGGCTAAATCTTAGACCACTAACTACCAGGCTGCGTCCGCAAAATGACCGGACACAGGCGGTGCCTTTTCGCCACGTAGTCAGGGGCCCCACCTCCCTCACAGCTGGCGACGCTTTTACGGACTCTAACCCTCGTTCGCCGAGTTTGTGGATGAGATTTGAAGAGAAAATAAATAAAAAATAATTGTTAAATTTAAAAAAGAAAGTGCAGGAAAATAAATAAGGGAAAAGTGCAAAGGTAGGCGTCGCCATCACCAGCCACTAAATTGTCGCCACCTGGCAACATCTTAGGAACCTTGGTAGCCCCAACGAAGAACAGCCCCTAATATTTATGACAACAAAAAATAAAAATAAATCCACGAGAAATTATAGTGGCTGAGATTTCTCCGCACTCTCAGAAGCTGCTTGTTTGCCTCTTTGGTCTGGTCTTCGTTTCCGGTTTCTGGTGTGCTTTAGCTCTTATGCTTACAATTCCTCTTCTGCTTCTTCTGATCCTGCTTCTGCTATTTTCCTCCGATCTGAAGTCGCCCTCAGATTCTGATTCGCCATTGCCGGAAATGGTTCTCCGGCTATTGTCCGGCTGAATTCTTTTGTATGATCGTACTCATCACCCGGCCCCTACTCCTCTTAATCACCATGGCTCTATTTAAAGGTAACTTTCCCTTTTCTCTTATTTTCCCTCTTTGTCCTCCTTCATTCGCCCTTTTTACCTCCCTCTCTTTTGGTTCCCGAGAAAGAAGCTACATAACCATTTTGTTTTAACAAATTACTCCTTATTGTTCACTATAATCTGGATTCAGAACAGAAATATATCATTTACTCAATTCAACTGAGGAGAAGGGTTCTTCCGGATGAGTAGAGTTGTATTCAAATTTTTACTGATTTATTTTTAGTTGCTTTGTGATTACATTTTCTCGGCAACCAAACATGAGGGCTAATATTCTTAGTCACCGTATGAGTATTCACGGTGACAGTATTATGAAGTGAGGACAAAGATAGTTGTTGGATACTAATTATGTTTTACCTCTTTTTTTCCGGCTTTTAAAGGTTTTGGCGCTCCCGAGTTCGTTTTGGTGAGGATTCTGATTAAGGAACTTTCTTTTATTCTTTCGGACAAGCGTCTTCTTATTGCGGTGGATTCTTAAAATTTTAATATTTTCTGATTATTTACATAATATGTATCTTTTTCCTGAGTGCTTGTGAACTGGAATGCTTATTGCTTCTGATACGAAACAGAGACGGATCTCTACCCATTCTTCTTCCTTTGTCTGTTTTGCAGTAGCATCGCCTTATCAGTTTCTTATCACGTTCACTACGGCTTTACTATTTACTGTGTTCCATGTCACAAGAAAAGGAAGGAGGTGTTCCTTTTATCCACTGCTCGTCAGGGAAGATCTGAAGCAGCGCCAGCTGCACAGGTCCTGTAATGGACGCATACTCGTCTGGAGAAGAAGTGGTCGTTAAGGTAAGGTTATTTAGAAATATACATTAATTGGGATAAATAGTTATTGACAATTCTAATAGATGGAGCGAATTTAATATATTCGGAAGCTGCAATAATTTGCTGCTAGTGGATTAGAAAATTTTGATACTGTCTAAGTAGGTGGCTGGCAACTGCAGACAAGAAAACCATATACAATCACAAAGCAAAGAGAACGATGGACAGAGGAGGAGCACAATAAGTTCCTAGAAGCTCTAAAGCTCTACGGAAGAGCATGGCAGCGCATAGAAGGTAAAAGTGTGCATATTTATCCTTTTGTTTGTTTATTTGATTAGAATTGTCGGTTATATGTTATGCTGATTTGTTCCTTTGAAATTTTCTGTCAGGAACTTATATCTTTCTTTATTAACTCTTAATTTAAATTTTCTCCCCCCTTCCTCCCTTTTTTGTGTTATACTTCTTGCTGTGCAGAGCATATAGGAACAAAGACTGCTGTGCAAATCAGGAGCCATGCACAGAAGTTCTTTTCAAAGGTCAATGCGTACCTTCTCATCTTGGCTAATATGTTAAAAGTTTTGGTTCCTTTGCTAATCTTACGCTTTATCTTCATTTTCTGGCGAGTTATTTTTCATTGGCACATAATGTTTGATTCTCTTTATCCAATGGAAATTGGGCTGCTCTGAAAATAAAACGCGTGTGGATTGGCAGACTTGAACCTACAGGGAAATCTCAAAATTCAGATATAAATAATTCTAACCAAATGATTATCTGTATCGTTGAAGTTTAATTCCAGTGGAGACAATGGCACTTCTAAAGTAAAACCTTGAATCTTCCTTAGAGTCTAAAACTTGTTAAAGGTGCTATCTAGATTGCCAGATGATGATACTTCAAAGCAACAGACTGAGAACGTTATATCTGTTGATCTTGATAAATGCGGCTAAGAAAACAGAAAGAAATAGAGAAATAAATGTTGAACGATTATAATAGTGGTTTGTTAAATTTTAAAATTGATCAAATTTATGTTCAAACATGTGAATAACTATCTGTTGGCAACTTTTTATTTTATTTTTATATTTTGGTGTTAGTTATGAAGACAGACGAATAAAATTTATTTGTAACTATCGTATTATGTTTTGGTATATGTGTAATTTTGGATGTTGGATTTTAATTATGAATTTCGGGGAAATAAGGGTTTAGGCTATTGGGTCTTAGAAATATTTTATAAATAGCTGAATTAGGATTCTCTTTCTCCTATTTGAAATATGATTTCTTGATTCCTAAAATTGGATTACTGCCGAGTGACTACCCATGCTAATGGGATAAGGGTTGTTTTAGTCACCTATGCAAGGCTTAGTATCTGTCAGAGGGTTTTCAATCTTTACATATGAATATATCTCAGTAGTAATTTGAAGAACATTCATTTCCCCTTGTTTTCTCTTGTCCTAGTCTACATCATTGGTATTATGATTCAGATGACAATATACGAATCAAAGCTGCCAATTTTACATATATCATCAGAATAGTCGTAATTAAGAATCATTTGGTGGTACTATATATTAATTAAAAACCTGTCCTTCTCTTGTGAAGATTAATATTTTACGCTAGGATCTCGTTGATAGATGCTGATATCTTTGATTTTATACTGGTTAAGTAATGAAATGAGATTTTTTTGCTAGCTCTGAAACCATCAAACTACACAGTCTGTCCGGTGATATGGTTTTGGTGTAAGGAGGATTATAGGGTTTTAGTTCTAGAACATGTCCATGGTGATGTTGAAATCTCATGTCGTTCAGATCAGGGATAGAAGCATATAGATAGTTTCGTCTGTGAGTTTTTGGCAGCTATGGGATTTATTGTAATAATTCAGTATATATGATTTAAAATGGTCAGTTACTCAGATATATTCTTGTAGAGCTACAAGAATCACCTTTGGGGCTTCATTAAAATCTTTTTCCAAGTGTAATGCCATCATTTATAGGTGTAATAGATGTCAGTCGTGTGCAGTAGAGGTGATTTTGGATATCTTCCAAATGTTTGAGACTCCCGAGTCATATGGTTTGAATAGTGACTTATGGTCATGAAAGATAGTCATTGGAACCACAAAGGATGGTTGGAGTTTGGAGACTTGGATGCTGGCATGCTAGGAAGCAGGACTAAGTTGAATATATTGAAGTCTAATTAAGGAGTTTAAGGATTGTTCACTAGCTGTGATGTGATCACATTCCAGTACCAAAACGACTGCTAATGGAAGAGAAACCTGTCAAATGAAGAGTAACGGAATTGTCTCAGTAGCCTTTAGTCAATCCTACGCCCTCTTAAAATCAGATCTTATTGTTATTGAATACAATGAGAAAGAAAACAGCACAGACTCATCTATATGTGTATGTATTGGCTTAGACAAAGAAGCTCGGCTCTAATTACCTTTCTGCTTGATTGTGATAAGGATTCTGATTAGTAATTGAAACAAACAAAAGTTTGAGTGCCTGAATTGGAGAACTTGTTAAGCAGACTGATTTGTTAGTAGACTGAGATTCTTATTCATGCTGCAATTTTTACATGCAACCAACAAGTCAACTACTGAGAATACTAAAGTGGGCTTCACCTAATTAGCTTGTATAACAATAGCTCTCAGTCCCAGGCCTTACATTTTTTGTATATGGTTTATGCGTTTTGATTAAGGCCTTCACTATGTAGAATTGGTGATGAATCTAAGGTTAAAAATCAACGCTTATTTAGACATCTTAAATTCTGAAAAAAGTGAAGGTCGAATGCTTCAATGGAATCCACAACTGTGATCAAGATGTTTAGAAACAAATATTGACTTAAAAGAAGCAGAAAGCGCAAGCAAAGAATTTCATTCATTCAGTTCATCGTCATCTCCTTTTAGAGTGGGCCCTGAGTTCATAATCCCATCCCCTCTTGCTGCAAGTAACCTTAGTTGATATTAAAATAATAGGATTAATCATAATACTAAATTAAGATTGCTTTGGCAGCATTGAAGCATACAGAAGGGCATGAAAGGATTCAAGGAAGTAATTTCAGTATTGCTGAAATTTGAACGCCAAGAAGGCTTCTGTTATTAAGAATTTGGGAGCAAATAAATTGATGTTCCCTTTCATTCTCCATGCTGACAGAGACTGAAATTTATTCATGGAAAAAGAATGTAGAAGAGCTTATTGTCAGTTATGTCAGTTGGGGGGCGGGTTATGGCTGGTTTGGCCAAGCATTCTATTCGATTGCTTGCTCAAACCAGTCCCCCATTTTTTGTTTGATGGTGCTAGTATAAATGCAATCTAGGATCTGTGGAGTATTACTATATGGCAAAACTACAATAAGTAGGAAAAAATTTTAGAGCCACTTTTACCAGAATATTGTTGAGCTTAGAGGCCTGTGTATGTGCCTACAAAGGTTGGTCTAGTTGGTATTGGCTCATAATTCACATGGTTGTGAATTCAAATCTGATATGAAAGCTTTATTGGTGGGCAATCAGTAAGTACTTTTGTAAGTACTCTTTGAGCCTGAAGGCATGTCCTAGTTCTGATAAACTTTCAAGACCCAATTTGCCTAAACTTAAAAAAAAATTAGAGTCTTGTGTATACTCTCATGATGTGCCCTTGCAACTCTTAATGCAACCATGGTTGATCTTACACGAGGTCAAAAGGACTTAATATGCAAACAACCTAATAGAAATTTTTATGGGTGAGCTCAGCCTAATCAATAAGTTATGATTCTGATGGGTTGACTTGTGATTTATGAAAAACATTTAAACCAGCTGTTGTGCTGCTAAAAGAAGAGGCCAGTTAGTCTCTTTGGGTGATGGGCTCCAGCTAACATGCAACTTTCCTCTATCACTTCTATCATTAAAAATCATGATTGATTTAAACAGTTGAGATTTTTTCGTGACCAAATAAATTAAGTCATTGAAGGACTTGTGGATTTTTTCATTGCTTCAGAGAGGAGTGAATTGAAAGTAAAGCACATTTTAAATTACTTAAAACTTCCATTTATCAGTATAATTTGTTGCTGGCATTGATCAAATACAGTTGATGTAATACAATAGTAGAGATATATCAAGTCTAGAATCTGCGAAATGCATCCACAAAAGAGGAATCTTTATTAACTTTTTTACTGCATTGATTGATAAAGTCGTGGTAATAATCAATGGTAGAAATACATCAAATCTAGGGTCTATGAAATCCGTCTTCAAAAGAGGAATCTTTGTTAATTATTTTTATTGAAAGTCATTATGTTAAAAATGTCTGAAGGAATTAATCAAGTATAAAAAATATAATGTTGTGAAATGTGCTTTCAAGTATGAGGCTTGAGTCGCATTAGAATTATGAGATTCTGGTGTGGGTAAAATTTCTAATTTCTGAGTACTGTCTTTGATTGTGCTGCCTGAAAGAACACACTGAGCTGACTGTTCGGAATTCATCTTATATATTAAGTGAAGTGCGCCTATTTTGGTGCTTTTTGTCAACTTATACTTGTCATTTTAACTCCCCCCCCAAAAAAAGTCAATGTTGCATGTTTATAAGGACAAAATGTAGGGGAAAGGGATAAACTTTCATGAGTTGATTGAATCAGGGATGTATTGGAGTTTAGAAGGGAGGAACTTGCTGATGGTTCACTCTTTCTGCGATATAGAATCAGACCTTTACCAAAAGAAAGTATGCAGTAGTGGGTTACATAAAAGAGAAATGGCTGAATGAAGATGATAGAAATAAAATAAATTGTGATGAGTTGATTGCAGGGCTCGCCAAACCAGTCTTTTAGGTAGTTAATTTCTATATTGGTCTTACAGTTTGCATGTGAGAGAAGGATGCATCAGATTGAAATGCTATAAGGAACATCAAAAGGGCATAGTATTTCTATAGCAATTCATCTTGGCTATGGGATGTTATTAAATACACTTTACAATTGACTATCTGGAAGGTTTAAGATTTTAGAATGTCTACGAATGGTGTGTCTGTGTATGTATATATATCATTGACATGTTGCTTTGCATGAAGACCTTTTTAGCTTAAAGCACAAAGAAAATACGAATTCCTAACAACTTGGCATGAAAAGTACTATAAGAGAATTGGGGTGGTAAGATAATTTTTTTCCCTGATCATAGAACTGAGTAAGTTCTTAAACTTGCAATAATAGTTTCTGTGAAAAAAGCAAGATTCAGTACATATTTTTGTTACTTTCTGAGATGCACAAAATTGTGTACAAGTCAGATTCCTGTCAAATCTCTTAGCCATGTCTATGCTGTCTCAACAGTGGCAAGCAGTTTCTGCAGACCATATTAGATCATATGGTTCTGAAAGATGAAGTTCTGGGGACTGTTCTTTGACCTCTACTGTTTTATAGTGACTATTCAATGTAGCTTCTGGCTTTAATAACTTGACGGCAATAGCTTCCCACTCATTGTAGCCTACAACAACATTGTTGTTCAGCTTTTTTCATTAAACAACTCAGTTTTCAGCCCTCCAACTCCATATGGATAATCCTTGACTACAAATCAGGTGATTTTTTCCAAACTTGAGTGGAGAAGGTTTCAAAATGTTTTCTTTCTGTTGACTTTCATGTAACTTAGTTTTTGATTGAAAACCATATACCTGGTTGATCGTTCATTAAGCTAAAGAATGCATTAAAATGTCGGTGCCAGTCTGAGTGTTTATAATTCAAAATAAGTTCAAAAAGGAGTCATTTAAATTACACATAACAGCCAATGCACAAATGATCCAATTAGTGCCATTGAAATTTCATTTGCTGAGAGTAATGTTACTATTTATTTTAACTTTCAGTTGGAGAAAGAGGCCCTTGTAAAAGGTGTTCCAGTTGGACAATCAATTGACATAGACATACCTCCACCACGACCCAAAAGAAAACCTAGCAATCCTTATCCTCGGAAGACTAGTGCTGGTGCCCAAACATCACATGGTGGGGGAAAGGATGGAAAACTTGTGTCAGTTTCATCTTCACATAGTAAACAAGCACTGGACTTGGAGAAGGAACCACTTTCAGAGGTTAATATTTCATTTTACTCTTTCACAACTTATGATTTTACCTTTCAGCGCAATAACCGATCATTCCTGTTTTATTAGAAAATTACAGTAGATGTTAGTCAAACCACTGTAAAAGAAAATAAGGACCAGAACTATTCTAAAGCGTTTGCCATTTTCCAGGAGGCACCCTGTTCCTTTGTTACATCAGCAGACAAGAGTTCAATGTCAGTGCCAATGAGAAATCCATGCACGTTAAGGGAGTTCATACCTTCAGCAAAAGAATTGTTTAGTCGGGATGAAACGGATGAATCTTTTGTCACTGCTGAACTAAAAGAAAATCAGAAGTTGGAGATAGGTGCTGAAGGGAAACGCACAGAACAGAGTAATGGCACAAAAAAAGCTTCTAAGATGGAGGATTCTGATGCTTCACATGCAAAATTGGTTCAGAGTAAGAAAACAGATGATCTCAATTGTGCTTTCACAATGGAAGGGATGCAAGGAAATCAAAACTACCCAAGACATGTCCCTGTGCACGTTCTAGATGGGAAACTTGGAACAGGTACTCAAAATCCGTCCCAGGATATGTTGTTTCCAGAATCTATATTTCAGCCCATGGGTGGGGTTAACAGGCAACCTGATATTTTCACAAATGCATCTGCGTCAAATGCGAGTGAAAGTCAAAATAACTCAGCACAATCTTCAATTCATCAATCATTTCCCGCTTATCCTCCTCCATTCCCGCAAATTCTCCAGAATCAAGAACATTACCAATCATTTCTTCAAATGTCCTCCACATTTTCAAGTCTTATTGTCTCCACCCTGCTTCAAAACCCTGCAGCACATGCCGCAGCAAGTTTTGCTGCTACATTTTGGCCCTATGCGAATATAGAAGCTTCTGCAGATTCTCCAGCGTGCTTGCAAGGAGCCTTTCCATCAAGGCAAATTGGCTCTCCTCCAAGTATAGCAGCTATTGCAGCTGCTACTGTTGCTGCTGCAACTGCATGGTGGGCAGCCCATGGATTTCTTCCTTTGTGTGCCCCCTTCCATTCTGCTTTTCCTTGCCCTCCTCTATCAGCTGCAGCAGTTCCATCAATGGATAATGGTGAAATACCAGCAGCCAAAACAGAGCAAGGTGGTGAAGCTACTCTCCAGAGTCCTCTGCAAGGTCAGGATCCAGAATATACAGATGCTCTGCAAGCTCAACATTCAGCTTCCAAGTCACCAGCTATTTCTTCATCGGAGCCAGAGGAAAGTGGAGAAGCTAAGATGAATACTTCATCAAAAGCTACCGGTAATGAGAAAAATGAAGCAAATACCGAGCACCTTGATTCTAACAAAATGAAAGGCAGAAAACAGGTTGACCGTTCCTCATGTGGTTCCAATACCACCTCGAGCAGCGAGGTAGAGACAGATGCATTAGAGAAGGATGAGAAAGGAAAAGAGGAAAACATAGAACCTGATGCAAACCATTTAGCTATTGACTCCAGAAATCGCCGTGCTAGAAGTGCTAGCAGCCTTCCTGATCCTTGGAAGGAGGTCTCCGAAGAGGTACTGTGATTTCTTTCCCCCATGAAGTTTTAACGTAATAAATTCATTTGTCACTTTCCATTCTCATAGCACTGTTATTATCAGGGGAAGCTGGCCTTTCAGGCGCTTTTCTCCAGGGAGGTGTTGCCACAGAGCTTTTCTCCTCCCCATGACCTGACAAATCAGGATCATCAGACGGACAACACTGAGGATAGCATGCGTAATATCGATGATAAAATAGAAAACATCAAGAAATGCGGTTCTGACTGTAGAGGAGTGGACAACAACCTGTCATTCGTCAAAAAACATGATGAGGAAGAGGTACTGCTAACCATAGGGCTTGGGCAAGGAAAGCTGAAGACTAGTCGGACAGGGTTTAAACCTTACAAGAGATGTTCAATGGAAGCCAAGGAAAACAGGGTTGGAACTACCAGCAACCAAGGTGAAGAGAAAGGTGCCAAGAAAATACGCTTGGAAGCAGAGGCTTCAACTTGACACATGATATCGCATGGAGACACATGGAGGAAACCTTGGCTTTCCAAGCTATTTCTAGCTCCCCCCATGTGTATATCCTTATTGTTTGTTACCAATTATGCAGCTCGCGAAACTCCTCGTGTAGATGTGTGTACCATATTAAATTTCTACATACGCTTATTTACCATCCTGAACTGATGTTACTGCAGTTAAAAAAGTCCGCTAAATAGCTTTAGATAAGATACATTGAGACTTCACCATTAAGTAATTTATGAGTCATCATTCAACTACTACTGCATGTTATGGTTTGTCAACTATGAAATGGTTTCCTTCTGAAAAATCTCTTCCCAGGTCAGGTAAATCCTCCGAGACATGACTTGCTGCATGGATGTTGATTGTGGTAGTACCCGAGAAATAATGTTTTTGATGTAATGAAGCGTAAGTGCTTTGCAGTTTGCATGGACGAGTTGCATTAGAGGTATGATTCTCAATCTAATGGGCTTTTTTTATGTTATGTAATTAGCATTTGATGTGATTTTTTTAATTTCATTTTACACCTGAACCTGAATAATTGTTTTTTCTTCATATGTTGAGAATGTTCAGATAACATCGACTCTCTCGGCCCACCCCTCCCCACTTTCTAGATTCTTCTTCCTTGTACTGGATATCTTCCCTAGATTTATTTCATATGTTCTACACCCTTCTTTATTTTTTTTTTTTGCCAGCTACACCCTTCTTCGTTAACAACTAGAAGTTGTAATGGTAGTAAGAATAAGAAATTTCTAGAGCAATGGAGAAGCAAATGCATGACGATGAATGGTGGGATGATTTAATGATTTACCATAAGGTAAAGAAAATCCAGAATAGCGCAGCCGGAGAAGTATATATGTGTGATTTATAACACGTGTCTGTTTAGTGGATGTGAGTGTGGGTTGTGTTCGGTGGAAGCAAGTGTGAGTGTGTACAAGGATTATGTAATCTATTAGTTTTAGTGAGTAATAAAATTCTGTTTATTGAAATCCCACTGTATTTTTTTCGCATGGCAAACAGTACCTCTATCTTTACAAATTTCTCATAAGAGAATTCTGTGCAGCAAATGAATCTCCAACCCAATCTAGTTGGTTGGAAGGGTCTATCGTTTGCCTTCATCATCTACGAGACACTGTAAACAAATTATGCTCATATCTAAAAAAAAAAAGCATTACATGAGCTTTAATTGAAGAGACTAGTCCGTTGGTGAATCAATGTTTGGGATAATACCTATACTTACTAAAAAAAATTGAAAAAGGATGTCATGCATCTAAATATCTCGCTGCCCATGGGGTCTATCAAGTTGTCCCTCATGTCCTTGTTTGGGATAATGAAAGAACTGCTGTCAATGGATGCTTTACATATAATTTATGTTATTCAGTCTTTACATGGCAGAATATGTGCTACCTTAGAAGGACATTCTTATAATGAAGAGCGAAATTCACTGGACTTGGGTCAAAAAAATGTTGTATAAAGATACTATCTCCAGCCCTGAATATGAAAGTAATTGCACTACAAATTAGCCCTTATATATAGGTGGTGTTTAGGATGTTAAGTATTAAAAAAAAGTTAGAATTAAGGTATTTTGAAAAGTGTAATAATTATTTTTAAAGAATGAAGTTATTGTTCATTTTTATGAAATATTTTGCAAAATATATTTTGTCATGAAGAATAATTATGATTTTTATTATTTTAAATTTAATTATTTTAGTTCAAAATAATCTTCCTTTTTTTTTTAATTTAAACATAAGTATCATCTTATTGGAGACAATCTTATTCGAGACACTGTAGGACACTAAATATATATTCAAATTTTAATTTGCCATATTGTTAGGGGCTAGGTGACCAGTTTTTTTTGTTTTGGCTAGATCCAATCTTGGTTGGTTGGTTGGTAGTAATCTTCCTTATATAGTTATATTGTATAAATAACTTTCCTTAAATTTTTTGGGCCGAATTTTATTCTTTAATCTCTAGAGTTAACAGAAATGTTGGGCTTAGGAAGGTGGGCAGCCCCTCCGGCAGAATTATTTATCGTTTTATAAGGCTTTTGACTTTGTTTTCTTCGGCGGAAGGTTTTGCACTCTTGTACGCAGAGGAAGATCTTTTCACCATAAAAAAAAAAAAAAAAAAACAAAAAACGGGAAGATTTGATGTTACACATGACACTACTACTCTCTATCTAATACTACCTCCGGTCCTTAATATAAGATTTTGTTTGATTTTTATTTTGGTCCCAAATATAAGATTTCAGTTTATTTTGTCTATCATATTTATACATTTTTTTTCCAAAGTAATCATTCTAATAATGATAGTTCTAGCCAATATACTTGATTAGTAAGGATATTTTAGGAAAGACAATACCTATTTGTTACAAATAACTAACTTAACTTTTTTTCTTAATTTTCTCAAATTAGTCAACTAGCTCTTATAATTAGGACTGGAGGTAGTATGATTAGCGGTTATCCTTTATTAATTTTTATCTTTTAAACTGAAAAAACAGTAACATTGATAGAATTTTCCAAAAGAAAAATTGTTCTGATTAAATAGTTTAATATATATATTTGCATTTCTTTTTAAAAAAAAATAAAAATCATAGATCAATTTATGTGTTCTCAAGCATATCAACAATTTAAGATAAACTTATCTGGCCAAAAAAAAAAGAAGATAAACTTAGTTGTGGGTAACATCATAACAGCATTAATATGTGGTGAAGATCAGCTTAATTGCCTTTTTAACAAAGGTTTCAATGATAAGAAGGATGAACATCACGGAGCAAACAGTGAATCAATCTATAACTTTCTTGCATAGAATTAGGATGTTGGTAATTAAGGAAACATTGGGAGGAAAAGGTAATAATAATGCTTATAAATGTAAATGAAAATTCAGGTTATCCACTCCAATCTTAAATATAAAACCTAATTAATTAATACAGTTTGATTTTGAACAAAAGACTTATGTTTATTTTGTTCTTCACATTTAATTTTTTTTTTTTACATTGTCTTCATTAGCTTTGTAGTTTTTCAACTTAAATAATTTTCTTAATTTTTACAAATTAATAAATTAGACTTTGTATTTAAAACTAGAAAGAGTAACATCCACTCATCTAAGTTTGGTGGTTAAGGTTAAAAATAATTGTCTTTCAACTATTCACATTTCGCAACGCATATTCGTAGTTTCGTACACATATTTAGAGAAAAACACTATCAGTCATAAATATGAGTCTGAATCTTAAAATCACATTTGAGGGGGCATTTTCTTAGGATTCAGTAGTTAGTTGATTAGCAATATTATTTTTTCTTTCTAACAAGGACGTACAATATGAGTTTCACTGTCTCTCTTTCAATTTTTAACCATTTCATCATACCTTAAGTATTATAAAATCTAATAATTGATCATTTATTATTTTTAGAAGACTTTTTTATATTAATATTCATGATTCATGTTATCATAAAATGTAAATTTTATAATACTCCTCTGATCCTATTTATAAGGCACTTCCAACATATTTCATACAGACCAAGAAAAATCTTAAACTGTATTAACTCTCCATTAAAAGATAATAACTTTTAAACTTTATCTATTTAATATATACACCTTTAAAAAAATAGCCATTTACACTATAATAAATGAAGGATAAAATATTACATCCACGCTAAAACTTTAATGAAGTGACTTATAAGTAGGATTAAGAAAAACCCTCTCTTTCTGTCTTATAAGTAGAACTAGAGAAGTAATAATATTATTGGCAAATGAAGAATAGTTTACTTGTTTCTGAAAATTTGTTGGAACAAGCAAGAGAGTCACCTTAAATTTTCCGGAACCTGTTGAAGTGGTGGATCTTTTGAGGTATAATGTCTCAATGCAGTGAGAATTTTTAAGTTTAGAATCCTTTTCTGCCCTTTTCCCTGAGTTTAATACTCCACTTTTTATGGTTAATTTGTCAATTAATCTTAACTTCACAACACCCCAACTGTTTCTCACCTAACACATCTAATGAAACCCAAATACCTTCATTTTACCTTTTTCAGTTTCACCCAACTATTTCATGGTCAACACGTTTCACAGAACAATTGGAAAACAAATTATATCCACCGTACGAATTATTGATAATTTTTATGAAAGGGTTCAAATCACATGGCGCACACCCAAAAAATTGTAAAAGTTACTTTTCTCAACAATATGTTTTTGGAATATAAGGCAAGCTGAACTGCTGAAGTAGCTTGAAAATCGGGGGATCAAAGTAGAGTTGGTAGTATGAGTTGAGCCTGCGGGTTCATCCTGCTAAAAAATTACAGGTTAGGTTGATAAAAATTGGGACCGTTTTAAAACAGATCTTTTGAATCCATAATTGTTAAGACCGAACCTGTGACGGGCTAACCCGCAATGTTGGTGGGCCAGCCTGTTTTACTTTTTTTTTTTTTAATTTTTTCCTTTGAAACTTGTCAATATTGAGTGGTAGCTCATAATTGAGTACTTCATAGTGATTTGTATAGTGACACATTGTGTTTATGACTTTGTGGTGTTGTTGATTTGGACTTATGTTTTAATTTGAAATGTTTGTTAAATAATTTAGGATATATTATAAATTGTATGTTTAATATTTTGAGATATTTGAAAGTTGAAACTTTAGATTCCATATTTTATTTATGATAATTCTATTTGCATGTTTTATTTTAGGTATTTAGAAATTTGAGTAAATTTTATTAAAAAAATAAAAAAATTATAAAAATTGGTGGGTTAGATTGGAAAAATTTGAACTCGCCAGAAGTTGATCCTAAAAGATCTAGATCAAAATCACAATTTCTTATAAACAAAGAGGAAATGGTTTTGTTAGGCTGTGTCACTGTTGGCTCAACAATAATCTTTGTTACTACTCTCTTCAATCCTTATAATATAGGAGCCGAAGTAAAAGGATTAAATATAAAAATTCATTTTTTTATTTATATTTTTTGAGTTAATTTACTTAACTTATAAACTGATATATATAAGAAAAAATCAAAAAACACTTTTAAAATTTCAAAATCCCAAATAAAAAATGACTACAAAAATATGTCATTATATGCTTTTTTTAAATGTGTTAATTATTGTTAAAGTGTAGTGAATTTTGAAATTTTGAAATTCAAAATTATTTTTTTTTGGATTCTCCCTATATATAATCTAATACTATATGGAAATATTTGTTAAAAAAAATCACTTTTATTATAATTAACAACTTTATTTCACTTTCTTAATTTACCTTAAACATAGGAGGGGGTACTATTTAGACATCCTGTCATATATAACACCACCTCGGTCCTTATTATATTAAGAAAGTTTATCAAGTTAGTTATTTATAATAAATAGGTGCCGTCTTTTCTAAAACATTCTTATTAATAATGTATATTAGTTAGACCTATCATTTGATAAAACTTTTAAACATATATATACAACTACTACTAGAAGAACTACTTTAAAAAAATAGACAAATATGAGAGACAAAATGAAGTAGAATCTTATATTTAGAACGAAATTAGCTCTTACATTAAGGATCTGATGTATTAACATTTTTCCTAGTTTTAAATTTCTATTGGAGGATCCAGTACTTTTTTCTTGATAGGAATTTGAACCTTAATTTCCTATGTAGTGTAAGAATAATGTCTTTAGCTAAACTCAAACCCCATTGGTAATATTTTAAAGTTTTGATCAAATCATATTACATATATAATGCACACTTATTTTCCCCCTTTTTTTATATGCATTGCAGAGTTTTTATTTTATGATATTTTTCACATAATACCAGATGACAACTTTTTCTTCATAAAATAGTAACAGAAATATTAATATCATGTCCTAACAGAAGATTGTGATTTCATGATTTGAGCATACAATTAAATTAATTAATTGTTTTTTTCTTTTAGAAAATTAATATTATTGCGTAAAAGATTAATTTTATTTTTATTGAAGAAAAATATTAGATAGAAGTTATGTGCACTTTTCAAAACAATAAAGGTACCTATTAGCGTTATAAAAAGAGAATGTGGCGGAAGAAGGACAAGGAAGCTTACTCCAATCAGAGTACTCCCAA
>NW_021634881.1:0-64540 GCF_004799145.2 Neltuma alba | reverse complement strand
GTCTTTGGAAATGTCCTCCTCATGGCCTATATTTAACGGAAGCCTGGAGAATAAAGGCTGAAGAATAAGAGGCAAATTCTTGCGAACCAGGCATTTAAGCAAATTGAAGTTTATTTTTTCCTTTTTCCTTCCCCACTCCTTTGAGACGTTCTTAAAAAATAAGTAGGCAGGACGTGACGTAATATATCATCTCAAATACACATTGGAGTAAAATCGCAAAATCTCCTTTTGCAAGTATACTCTGGCACGCCTTAATAACATTATTTCTTCCAAAATACCTCCATCAATCACACACAAGTCCCTAATCTGAGACGCACAATTGAGATGGAGACTGCTGCATTCACGAAATGGAATAAAGGGCCACACACATGCCTCGGCCCATCTCTTTGTTCGGCTGCCCATTTTCCACTGAGTCTTTGCGCCACATACCCCGGTCCGTCCACGTATATCTGCGCACACATTACTCAAAATATAAAATGTAAATTATGTGATTTCTTTTGGTAGATTGATCATTGATTTATGAGATGTCATTGTTGCTGCTGCAAGATTGAGACCCAAAATGAAAGAGCGGTTCTTGCCCCTCGAGTAATAATTGAGGTTCAATATTTAGGCTGTGTATGGAACAAACAACCTCACAAGAAAATGTTTACCTTGGTACTTAGAGAAATAAGTTTTTATTACGAATAAATGCTACTATGGGGGTGTCGGGGTGACTAAAGAGTACTATTTTGTGTGTGTGTGTGTGTTTCTTTCTTTCTTTTGGTTAGATATAGATATTGTTTTATTGAAAGTAATTCTATTCGAGATATTATTGAGCATTAAATGTAAACATCTCTTTCAACGAAAAATTCGAGTCTTAGTTAAGTATAAATTTGTTTGGAATGACTTATAAATATATTTTTGAATCATGATTTATGGAATACAAAGTTTGTGAACATGAGTTTTGTTTTGGTTAACTTAAAAATACTTAACAAACACTAACTTAAAGGGGTACTTGAAAAGCTGTAAAAGTGCTTTTCAAAAGTATGTTTCACAAATCGAGACAAAACCTTCACATATTTACTTTATATACCTAATAAAACTACTTTAAAATTATGGTTTCGTTTCCCTCCAAACACCTCCTAAATGAGCACCATATTGTGGGGACTAATTATTCTCGCTACATCTAATCTTCACTGATTATTTGTATTTTTCTTTCTCTATCAGTTTACATTTTCTTTGATGTGATCCAAGCGGTGGTGCTCAGCCTCGCACGCATGCTACTTGTCTCAACAGCAATTTTTACAAACGCACAATTTGTCCAACTATTACACTCCGATATAATCCACATTCATGTGATGGGTGATAATAATTTGTGAGAAATTAATATTATAACCACCAATGAAACGCGAAGAGGAACTCATTCTATGTGATATAATTATAATACATGGGAAAAAGACACTAAAATACCCTCAAAATTACTAAATGATAAAAGAGGGTAGGTAAATTTCAAAATCCCAATTCAGATCCCAGATACTATTTTGGAATTTTCAAATGTTGTAAAATTACACAAATGCCTTTTTTTTTACTTTTTTTTTAAATACTGCCACATCAGCAATTCTGGCCGCGGTGACCCTGCTGGCGACCAACTGCCGGAGCTCCTTGTGACTGGTTACGGAGTTCCGGTGACCGGTCGCCGAGTTCCGATAACTACTCTTTTTTAGCTATTGACTACATTTATTTTTAAATTCTGATGACTACTCTTACTTATGTATTGACTACTTTTTTTAGCTATTGATTACATTTATTTTTAAATTCTGATGACTACTCTTGCTAAGCTATTGACTACTCCAGTAATGCGATTTACTACTATTGTGTAGTCAATATCTATATAAAAATTCATTGGAACTTTGAAAACAAAAGTTGTCAATAGTTAAAATAGAGTAGTCAATAGCTATATGAAAGTAGTCACCGATAGTAAGGACAATGTTGTCATTTTACAAGATTTGAAAATTCCAAAATAGTACCTGGGGTCTGAATTGGGATTTGAAATTTACCTACTCTAATTTGTCATTTAGTGATTTTGAAGGTATTTTACTGTCTTTTTGCCATAATACATTGTTCGGTTAAATTATCAGAAGCCAATCATCAATCAATTTCTTGTATAGAAAGAAGCGTGTTATTATAAATTTACTGTTTCACATATCCTAAAAGGTTACTATTCACATGTAATATCAGAATCGTGAGCCCTTTTTTTTTTGGGATATCATATCACGCATTTAAATTTAAATCTCATACATTATTATTTTCAATTTATATTTGTTTTATGTTTGGGGAAATCAGCCGCACCACACGATTGCTCATATTCGTAGTACGTACTGTTAGTGATGGCAGTAAAAGAACGATCATAGGATTCGGCGTTTTGCTCTGTGTTGTAGAAACGAGGTAGCTCCCATGTTTTCGGAATCTCAAGTCCTTATTAGTATTGCATGGAGGCCACGGCGCTTAAGTAAGGCAAACTCGATATCCTAATTAATTAATATCAGCAGAATTAGTTAATTATCGAATAATTAAAAATGAGGGGGAAAAGATTCAAGTTGAGTAGAAATGTTCAATATTGATGTACGTCCAATAAGCTATGGAATTATTACAAACTGATAACTAAGAGGGCTACATATATATATATATATATATATATATGTAATATGCCAAGAAGACAACGCATGCACTCACTAGTCACTCTGCAGGATGCTGAATTCACACTGCAACTTATTCCTCACAATCAAACCTCACCTCTTCTCATCATTAAAATTTAAACTTCATATACAGCAACTTGATTCTAAGATGATTAGTCACCCCCACCACCGTAGCCACCACCGTGGCCGAACCATACCCAGATCCACTGCCGTTGCCGGAACCTCCATACCTGCCCCCCCTCCTCCTCCTCTCTCCACCCCCACCACCGCCACCCCCCCGCCACCGCCTCTGCCCCCGCCCCCTTCTCCGTAGCCACCTCCTTCACCATAGCCATAGCCAGAGCCATAACCAGAACCCCCTGAACCACCCCCGCCACCTCCGCCTCCACCTCTGCCGCCACCTCCGCCGCCACCTTTTCCGCCACCAGACCGTACCCAGACCCGTATCCCGAGCCATAGCCGGAACCCCCAGAGCCACCACCTCCTCCTCCACCCCCTCCTCTGCCGCCGCCGCCACCTCCTCCTTCAATCCCACCATATCCCTCACCCTCGCCAGAACCATAACCAGAACCGTATCCGGAACCTCGTCCAAGAACCCTTCCTCCACCTCCGCCAACACCCCGCCCTCCGCCTCTGCCGAAGAGCCCATCGGGCACTACTCGAGCCGCAAATGCGAGGTCCAAGGCAAGCAAAACGATCAAGGCAGTGGCTATGAGCTTAGAGGCAGCCATGTGCAGAGGAAAAGCTCAACGCACGTGGAAGCTCAAGAGAAGAACGGAAGCCAGTAGAAGGGAAGAGGAATGCAGTTGGATGGGAGAGAGTGAGGGGTGGAGGCCCCTATATATAGGCATTGCGGAGTTCTAGCACCTTCCTTTTGGTACATAGAAATCAAGAAATGGGAGCATTGAGGAGGTGGGAGGCATATGATGGTGTAGGAGTCGTAGTGGGGGGGCTATCTATGCTATGACCACCGTCTGGGAGCTAAGCTTGTCTTCACCATCTTTCCGCAATTCATTCCTGTCCATACCTCCACTTTTGACCTCCCCAGCTTCCTTCTTTTTCTTTTCTTTTAATTATATGTGTGTGTGTGTGTGTATCATAGTACACATCCACATCCAAGTCCACTCTTGTCAATTCTGTTCATATGAGAGCCACTATGAGTGAGTGGTGGATTCAGATATTTAATCATAAATTTGTCAATCCTCCTCCGCCTCTCTCCACCACGTTCATTATATAAATTCTGTGAGCCACATTCTTGTCTATATATCTTCTCCCCTCTTATTTACAAACCACTTCAAGAAAAAAAACTTTGTGATCTTTTTTATAATTCTTTATTATAATTTTCTCCTTCTTCCCTATTCAATATTGCTATAGGAAAAAAAAGTAAGAAATCAATTTAAAATGTATTTAATATGGGAAAAATAAGAAACATAAGCTTGTTTGTGTTTCAGATAAATTTAATGAATTTTAAGCTTTTCTTGCCTTTTGATGGGAAAGTGGCTTATAGATGAAAGAGAACGGAGCACATTTATGGTCCCATTAATTATATCTCAAAGTTGTGCTTCGCATGAAGCAGTTGTGTATATAAATTGTGGCGTGTATTGTATTGTTGGCGCATGTATGTGAGCACTAATGAATATTATATATAATCGCAAATGATCAGTCACTGCGAGTGCCAACCTCCGGTCAATTGAGTGATTCACTGATTAGAGATAGGTTTCGAGGCATATAATAGTTAAATGGCAGGGACTCTGACAGCTTTCAAATTCTCATTTCCCTCTTCCCGTCCAGTATCACGCACAAAACACGTGCTATCTATAATATAGGAAGGATACGATGTCCCACATAATTATTTACAAGATATATGTATGAAGTCCCTAATGAATTTGTTAAAATAATGAATAAGAGAACAATTATGAATGATGGGTGATGGTGTGTGTGTGTGTGTGTGTTGTGTGTGTGTGATTGCATCATGAATCATTTTTACTCTGATTGTTTGCATAATTAGGTGAGGAATGAGCACTCTAGCTGTTCTCCACATTCGATTGTCGATCGTATCTTAGTGGGGTGATGGTTTTATTTATTTATTTATTTGATTAAAGTACGTACAGGAAAATGTATATGATGAACTATACATTGATGCAAATTTAATTTAATTAGGGCTTGGAATGAAAATAGTATATATAATGGCCTTATTCATATAAATATATAGATTAAAATATGGAGGTTGGGAGAGGAGCGGATGATATTATGCATATAAAATGGGGTAATATGAACAAGGAAAAGGAACATAATGGGGGGTGGGAAATGGAATAAATAATGGGATGAGAGGTGGGAGGGGGAGAGCGGCACACGCGTCGCCCCACCTATTACGCAACGAGGGGTATTTGTGAGTCACCTACCCAGACACACACACACACACACACACATATATGGTGTTGCGTATATATAAATAATCCATCACCATCCATCACTCTGAGTCACTTGGCTTTGCTTCTCATGTACGCCTCCTCCTCCATGCTGGCCGTGGTCCTTCCTCCACTTCCTTCCCTATGTCTCTAAGCATATTGTTGTAAATGATATATATTCACTTTCACTATCCAAATTAATTATTTCCGGCCCATATACTTCATTCATCATTATCCTTCACTATACATACAAGATATTAATACACTAATTAACCGTGCATGCATATATAACAACTACTACAACTATTATTCTAATATAATTCACTGTTGGTCTTTTGCAATGAATATTATTTGTCCATATATCATTCTTTTTTAAAAAAAAAAAATCAGAATACGCATGACATTATATATATGTGGGATGGGATTCACATGATATGAATGTGTTTGCAAATGCAACTCGTCCGCATACGTGCATTGTTGTGCACTGCTCATTGGTTAGGTTTGCTCTCATACAGTCAAAGAGTTGTTTATGCATGCCTGTGTCCTGTCATCGATCTAATAAAGTCAATCACAATTATTGATCCATATATATCAAAACACCACATATTATACATACACATGCTTCCCATTAATTACTACTTTTATAATGCAGGGCACTAACATTATACTGTTATCATTGCTATTGGGGTCAGCCTTTATAAACAATTAATCATCATCTTCACTGCGGCTATATGACGATGGACGCGAATGAGCACATGTATAAAAAATAATAGTCGACTAGCTAACTGGTCAAAGTATATACATATACATATACATATACATATATACATATATATATATCCTTATCAAAAAATGTGTGCGCGTGCGTGTGTGCGTGTCTATAGAGATAGAGAGAGCGAATGCTGAATGGCTCACTAAGCATAATCTATGATCGCAGCCTCCTTCATAATTTAATACTGTGGGTTCTCTCCATCAACACGTACGTACATATATTCTTGCTTAAAGTTTGTAATCATTTAATTAACCACATGCTCTATATATATTCCGGTAATAATTTGCTTCTGCCGTGATATATATACTGCCACCTTCTTAATATAATATTCATATGACTAATTTAAAAAGATTAAAAAAGCTAAATAAATAACTTAATTATAATGTATGTTGCATGCTCTTTTTAGAATACACTTATCTATATCATTAGGTTACAATTTTGTCACATAATTTAAACATATAAAACCAGGATGCCTTTTTGCATATATCCATGTGTGTACTTAATGAACTGATTGAAGTTTAATTAGTGTGTTTATAACACAAATAATAAAACAAAGGAGGGACAAGAGTCAAGCATGCAAAAAATAGACATTGAAAGTGCTAAAAATGAACAAAAACATCCTCAAAGTGCTCTCCTCCGCTGCTCGCCTTTCCCATTTTACCCGTCCGTACGTCACCATCCTCCTCTTCCCTCTCCCTCCTAAAGGGCCCTCTCCTCCTTCCCGCCCCACCCCCATCCCCATCCCCGCGAGGAAGAAAGGAGAGATCTCTCGCTTCTCACCCCTCTCTTCCTCCCCCCATGGCTCTTCCCCTCTTTCTCTTCCTCTTCCTTTCCGTTCCTCTGGTTTCTGCCGGCGGCCACCATCTCAGCCTCGACTACTACTCCCGCACATGCCCCGCCTTCCAAGCCATCGTCAGGGACAACGTCTTCACCAAGCAGAGCGCTGTCCCCGCCACTGCCGCCGGCGTCCTCCGCCTCTTCTTCCACGACTGCTTCACCGATGGATGTGACGCCTCCCTCCTCATCAGCTCCAACGGCTACGCAAAGGGCGAGCGCGACGCCGTCCCCAACCAATCCCTCTCCGGAGACGCCTTCGACGTCATCACCAAAATCAAGAACTCCCTGGAGCTGACGTGCCCAGGCGTGGTCTCCTGCGCCGACATCGTGGCCCAGACAGCCCGAGACCTGGTCAAGATGGTGGGGGGTCCTTACTATGACGTATTGCTGGGGCGAAAGGACAGCCTGGTGTCGAACATCTCAAAGCCGAACGAGACCCTGCCCGAGACGAGCATGTCGATGGACCAGATCATATTCCGGTTCACGGCAAAAGGATTCAGCATCAGGGAGATGGTGGCTCTCACGGGGGCTCACACCATAGGGTTCACGCACTGCAAGGAGTTCAGCCACAGGATCTACAACTTCAGCGCCGCGTCGGACGCGGACCCAACCATGAACCCGAAGCTGGTGGCGGGACTGAAGAAGCTGTGCGAGAACTACACCACGGACTCGGGCATAGCGGCCTTCAACGACGTGAGGTCGCCCAGTAAGTTCGACAACGCGTATTACCAGAATATTCTGAACGGGCTGGGCCTGCTGTCGACGGACTACATGATGAGCGCCGACCCGAGAACGAGGCCCATAGTGGAGGTGTACGCCAACAATCAGACGGCGTTCTTCCATGACTTCGCCGCCGCCATGCAGAGGCTTTCGACGCACCGGGTGAAGACCGGGAAGAAGGGAGAGGTGAGGCTGAGGTGTGACCAGTTCAACAACCTTCAGATGTAGAGAGGGGCTATGTGAATCGGCCTATTAATTTCAAACACTTGAGGCTTTATATTATCATACAATATATACGTATAGATCAGAAACAGCCGTGCATGGGCATATCATCATCCCACTGTCATTTCATTTATGCATGTGATAGCGGAAGCCAACATTCAAAGGGATCGATCTAATTCTGCATATGCTTGGATTGTGATCTTCTTTTCTTTTTCTTTTTTTCCCCCGCTGGCTTTCCCGTTGATTCTTTTGTCGTTTCATCACAAAATGAGTAACAACAGGGTGATTAGATTCCTGCTAATTTATCCCTGACTAATATAATATTATCATATCTACCATAATACAGTAATTAGTTGTGGCATTGGACATTACGTTAATTGACTACTACCCGATGCTATTACACTTTACCCCCCCCCCTTTGTTTTAATCCTTCACCGAGTCAAAGGAACTCACACACTCGTAATATTTACAGAGGATTGAACTCGTAACCTTTAAGAACATGTTCAATAGCGTTGTATCTTAACACCCCAGTGCCTTAAACAAATCATTCATCATTTGTTTTAAACAAAAGACCCACATATATTATTTGTTGTTTGCATCGTTCTACCTCATATATCAATTACTGGCACAGATCACGTGCAATCATACCGCCAGCAATCCATTGGATGCTTACTGAAAGGACAAGGCCCACGGCTTCGAATTAATATAGATCCATGTAAATGTAATAATGGGCTAGCTTCTCTGTCTGTGTGTGTGTGTGTGTGTGTCGCCACTGATATATTGTAAAGCGTTTCAATTATTATGCAGATGGATGCCACTGTTCAAAAACATACTTTCAATGTCAATGTCACCTCCAATATTTTCATAATATAATATAACATGTTTTGTTTAAAGTATTAATTTTTTCACTTACAATATTCCTAACTAATTACTCCTTCCGACCCTTAAATACAAGCTATATATTTGAGGGGTTGAACTTAACTCTAAATATGTAAATTTGTGAATTGACACACACACTATAATATTATGCATGGGTATTCTTGAGTAAATATCTTATATTGTCATCATTAATTAATTAATTAATTTTAATTAATTTGACTTTTTAAGTCCATTTAAACTAGTTAAGTAGTTCTTCTATTAAAAAAAAGAGGAATATTAAAACTTAACTAACCAAACTCCTACATCCAATAACTTTTGTTAATAATAATTTTCATATTTTCATGAAAATAACTAATTTTAATTAATTTGTTAATCTATGCAGAATTATTAGTAGGTTTCTATAAAATAGGTATAGAGGGGGAGATTATTTATTTAGATTAATGGGGTGTTTGGCTATCTCCCCAAACCATGGTTTGGAAAAAAATTTGCCAAACACCCTATAAAAATCTCAAACCATGGTTTTGGGGACAAAACTATGGTTTCGGATAAAGCCACCAGAAGCTGCTTCTGCTTCAAATTATTGAATATTGGTGGTGGGCCTAGGAAATATTACACAGAGCAGGCGTCAATTATTTGCTTCCTCCTTCACTCTTCACCAAGCTCCTGGTAAGAAATAATCATATTTTTTGTTGGCAAAATAAATTATTTTACAAAAAACATATTTACTTATTTTATTAATATATATACGTATTAATTTTTTTATTTATATTATTTATGTCTTATTTATGATGTTGCCAAAATATATATTATTAACAAATTTATTACTTCAAATAAACATATATTATGAAATATATCTTATATGTAATTATCATTTAAACTTATATCCTTTTTAGTAATTTCTACATATAGAAAAGTACTTCTGACAACAACTATCCAAACACTCTCACTTTATCAGAATCACTTTTTCAGAAAATCTATTCTTTCAAAATCTATTCTCTCCAGAATCTATTCTCCTGAAACTATTCTCCAAACCATAGTTTAGCTTCATCCAAACACCCCCTAAATTGTGTTACTATCAATAAGTTCTTAACAAAGAAAGCGTGAGCTCACCCTTAAAAAAAAAAAAGAAGAAGAGATAATTGTAATAGAGTCTCATGAAAAGAAAATAATCACCAAATTAAAATGTTTCAACGACAAATGAGAAGTTGTTATTTTCTACTTTAAAACTTGTCATCACAGGTTGCTCAGTTATTCCTCTTAATATATGACCCAATTATTAAGTTGGTTTTGGTCCTAAATATAAAACTCATTTATCATATTTATCAGTTTTCTCTAAATTACCCCTATAGGTACTCCCTCAACCAAAATCAAGTAGAAGAGGAAGATGAGCTATTAAGAAAGATGATTATGGTGTTTTAGGAAAAACGCATCACATTTCTTATAATTAATTAACTTACCTAACTTCCTTAATCTAATCAAATTAGTCAAATGGGTCTTATATTAAGGACCGGAGGAGTATTAGAATTCTATAGCAATTATGTTCTTTGTTGAGATTTTATTACAATTCTTCCCCAAAAAAAAAGACCTTGCACATTAGCGGCATTTTTTTTTTCATGCGTTCGCTGTGTTTTAAGATGCCGTAGAAGTTTAAATATTACTTCTAGTCCTTAATATAAGAGGTTATTTGATTTTTATTTTGATTCTAAATATAAGACCCCAATCTACTTTATCTCTCATATTTTTCATTTTTTTCCAAGATAGTCCTTGTAATAACGAAAATCCTTGCCAATATACTTGATTATCAAGGATATTTTAGGAAAGAAAAAATATATTTGTTACAAATAACTAATTTAATTAGTTTTCTTAATCTACTCAAATTAGTCAATTAACTTTTTATATTAAGCACCAGAGGTAGTATATACTTATTTTCTTGAATATTACTGCAAGGAATGATCGAGTCTGGTCAAATATACTTATTAGCATGATCATTAGATATATTTTCCTGTAAGATATAAATTGTTTTGTAGGAGGTTTTGATATAATTTTAAGAAAATATGTGGGAAATGAACAAAAGTTTTTAATTTGCTACTTGCGATAATTTTGATTGAATGATTACGCCCTTTTTACTTTTGATATTTTAATCTTAAGAAATAATATTAACATTTAAACAAAAATCTATTTGATATTCTTAAAAATTAAAGAGATAAATTTCACAAGCTCAGGTTGAAATATCTTCCTTAACTATTGTCTCAATATTAAAACAATATTCTTTTTTCCCTTTTTTTTTTTATAAAAAGAATCTTCGTGAAAGGCCAAGAGAATCTGCCAAATAATGGAGAGATTCTGAGGAAACTAAAAGAAGGCCTAGCAAATTGAATCCATGTTGCGATATGAATATATTCATGACGCGCACAGGCCGGTGACCACTCAGAAAACAAACAATTTGTGATTTATAAGTCCGCTCACTCCATAATCCGTCATTGCATGTAAATCCAAACCTTGAAACGACGTTTTGTGGATTATGTTTACTGTACATTGACTCTTGACGTGTCATTTCCGTAGCCTCACACCAATATTTCAAACCATCCTGTTCCTGTCTCCCCCCTCCATCTCCTTCCTTTCCCTTTGCTCACTGCTTACTTCTCCAACGTCTGCACCCTGAAACAGGCACTCTCTGTCAAGACAAGCGTCCTTTACTTTCTTCCGTAAGGAGAAGCTCTTCTTGAGCTTCTTTATCGGTGGTGCATAGATAAACCTTTTCTTTCTTATCTGAAATTCTGTGCCCCTCTCTCTCTGCTGCCATGGCCGTGGCAGAGTTCAAACCCTCTAACACCATAACCATCTTCGCTCTTCTTCCCAGCTCTCAATTCTATCGAAACGTCTCAGTCTCACCAAACCATACCACTGTACTTTCCGAACTCTTAATAGAACCCAAAATGCCAGGATATCTTGCTCTATTGCTCCAAAGTAAGCTCCTTATCTCTCCCCCCACCTCTGTTTATTTAACAAATTCAACTCAATGAATATGAGTATTTTTTCAATTTTTTGTCTTCTCTTTCTGCCCAGTGAAGTTCAAGCGCCAGCGGTGCAAACCCAAGACCCCAAGAGTAAGCCTGATTGCTATGGTGTTTTCTGCCTTACCTATGATTTGAAGGCTGTAAGTACCCTTCTTTCGTTCAGCAATAAGCACCGGTGCTTACTAAAGAAAAAGATAGAATTTTCTGACTCCAGATTGCATTTAGACACTACATATTTGTTGTTTCTTGCGTTGCTTCTTAGATTTTGTCCATGTAACTATGTTGCAATAAATGTTCTTGAACCCACAATCTGGGTTTTATAAATGCTCTATGAAGCAACAGTTTGAAGACAAAGTCGCATGGACTATTTGTATTGCATTGTGTGTCGTATTTGTGTCAGTATTCGTGTTTTTCTAGTCCATGATTCTGTAAGTATGCTCTTTCTTGGTACTGATTGGTTTGTGGGTTTTACTATGGTGTTTGTTTGACTTATGGAGCAATAACTGCCTGTTTTAAGGTTTTGATGGCGTTCCTTTTGTTTCCCATTATGTGCATAATGATGCATAATTCCCATGGTACGGGTTGGAGCATCTTTGTCCTTATCCATACATCTTCTCTGCTTTTCGGAAGTGTGATGTATTCAGATGTTTGTAACTTTCTCTTTTGTATGTGTAGAATCAGATGCTTGACTTTTGTTTATACGTGTCCTCATTAATTTTTTGTGTTGGTGACTCCAGTAAAAACAATAAGATTCTTAAGATATATCTTGACAATTAGTTTTTGCCTTTTCGTTTATACCAGATTTTTATCTTACTAGTTAAATTGAAATGAGGAAACATTTCATAGCACAAGCAGGCTAATAGTAGTTCTTCTTTTTAAAATTATCTCCATATTTTTAACTTGACATGAACTCAATGCTAAGTGGATATGCTTGATATCAACTCAATGCTAAGTGGATCTGCTTAGTGTAGCAAGACTACCATCTGTTCTTTATCGTCCGGACTCTTAAATCTTTTGATTTAATTGGAGTTCACTGGTAATGGCCAAGTTAATGAGCGAATTCAACAAGTATCAATATATGTATATACTATCTCCTGATATCTAAATTTCTTGCTCAAAATCATCTGAGGCCTACATCAGGAACATTATGAGTGATTCAACCATCATATTGTCTATGGAATTATGCATTTATACTGCTATCTTATTGAAATATTTAAATTATTGTGCAGTCACGAAAAAACTGCAATATCAACAACTGATATCATATTGGGAAGATTATTTATCAGTTTGTGTGCATACGTGTGTAGCATTTGAGTTTTTTCACTGTTTATGTGGGTTAGTTTTAATCAATTGGCCTGGGTGTTCATATTGGGAAGATTATTTATCAGTTTGTGTGCATACGTGTGTAGCATTTGAGTTTTTTCTGTTTATGTGGGTTAGTTTTAATCAATTGGCCTGGGTGTTTACAGGAAGCAGAGACAAAATCCTGGAAGAAACTAATGAACATTGCAGTCTCAGGTGCTGCTGGGATGATTGCTAATCATCTTCTTTTCAAGGTATACGTATCTCAGATCTAAATCTACAATTACGTGACTGAAGCAGATTAGTATTTCAGTTTATGTTGTCTTATCCATATTCTGTTATTTTTCACTTTCCTGCTAGTGGCTTCAGATTGCGAGTTTCCTATCATAGGGAAGGGATGAACTATAGCCCATATGATATATTCCCCTTCCGCTAATTGATTAAAGCGTTGCTACATCAACCTCTTTTGTCCTGGCTTTAGCTACTTAGCATTTTCGGCAATCAAGAGACAGAAACTTAGGCTATGTTTGCTGTACAGTTTGATGGGTATGGTAGGGAAAAGGGAAAGAGAAGTGAATGGAACATGACCCTTTTGCCCTTCCTAAACAACAATATTATAGACATGGGAACAAAAGTGCATTGCTATTTTCATGATTTCAATTCTCTCTCCCTTCAGCTTGGTAACATGGCCTTATAACATTAAAAATATGGTTTGATATGCATCCCTTTGAGTTTGATTTATCTATCTTGAAGATATGCTGGATGCACTAAATTCTTGTATTTTTGCTGGGAAGCTTGTAGCCAATTAAATTTGGACTGTTACAGACCACGTAATTCATACTGAGGAGTCTGAAGTGTTAAGTACTCCTGTCCTGGGTGATATTGCAAATTATTATTTCATTTTCATATACTTGGGTAGCTTTTCCCTCCAAATTAGTTAGATACTTCCTGCTTTATAATTTCAGTCACGCAATCTATCATGTTTCCTTTGGTATTTGACTTGGTTTATTATGTCAGCTTGCATCTGGTGAGGTATTTGGTCCTGACCAACCTATCGCTCTGAAATTATTGGGATCTGAAAGATCATTCCAAGCTCTTGAAGGTTAGCCTCTTAAAAATATAATAACATTGGATTTACTTTCAGTTAGAATAAACAAGTGCACCATCTTTTGCCAAAAGGACAGGTAAAGCTTACCTGAAATCCTCCCCCAGCTTCTAATAATCTGTGGTCTCAAAATTTGGGGTTAAATCAAGGTAGTCAACCACGTAATCTGTTGTTCATGAGAGATATCCCTTGTGAAGTTAGTAAGAAGACCACGTTTAATTACAAGAAGACAATTGACTTTCGGTTTTGGTTATGAGAAGCTCTGCAACTGTACACATTTAGTGCTCTGGCACCTTCTGTTAATGCATGTCTTTCAGACTTTAACTATAAACTGAACGAGTATGTCATGGTGTTCTGCCTAGGACCTGGCTGAATATGCAGCCGAGAGAAAGATGGCATTTTAAATGTTAAAATGGAGAATAAATGCTTCCAATTATTGCTTGATCAAGTGGAAACGTTTCAATTTGCCATTATGAGTAGTTTATTTCATGGTTACATTGAACAACAGAATAAAATAAAATTCTTGATACTTTCCAGAAACAAACTTAAATTTGCAGGTCAATATCAATCTTGCTGCAGTAGTTTCCTCTACGTGAGGACAACATTATTCACCTATGCCGCCTACTGAAATAAAGCTGTTCTTGATGTTGGTTGATGATTAAATAATGTTAACGTGTTTTAATTTTTATTTCCTAATTCAACATATAGGAGTTGCGATGGAGCTGGAGGACTCATTGTTTCCTTTGCTGAGAGAGGTGAGCATTGGGATTGATCCGTATGAGGTGTTCCAAGAAGCAGATTGGGCCTTGTTAATTGGTGCAAAGCCTCGAGGTCCTGGAATGGAGCGAGCTGACTTATTAGACATAAATGGACAGATCTTTGCGGAACAGGTAAAGTGGTATCAGACATAGGTCCTTGTCTAACTACTGTCAGCTGGACGATAGTCAACAGTACTGACCTGAAATCTTTTATTTGGACCATAGGGAAAGGCGCTGAATGCTGTGGCCTCACGCAATGTCAAAGTTATAGTTGTAGGCAACCCTTGCAATACGAAGTGAGTGAAAGTTTATTTTTCTTTGTGTTTTGTGTTCAAACTTGGGGCATGTTAGGCCTTTTAATACTGATGTATATGTGTTTGTGTGTTTTCATGCAGTGCATTGATATGCTTAAAAAATGCTCCTAATATTCCTGCTAAGAATTTTCATGCTCTGACTCGCTTAGATGAGAATAGAGCTAAATGTCAGGTAAACAGAGTTTATGAACTCCACTTGATTCATATTGCAGTGAAAGAAATACTTATTAGTTTTTTTGTCTTTGCTCAATTATTTGCACAGCTTGCTTTGAAAGCTGGTGTCTTCTACGATAAAGTTTCAAATATGACCATATGGGGCAACCACTCAACTACTCAGGTCATTGAAGAATTCTTTCTTGAGGAGATGTACTTTTTGGTCCTTCTATCTTTATCCCTATCCAATTCAGTCCATGCATACTTCCGAATCTATGTATGTTTGCCTGTTTCGATTCCCAGGTGTATTGACAACTGGAAATTTGGAATCTCTCCGGAACTGTGTTTTCTGGGAATAAAATCTAAGGACCAAAAATTATATTGCCTTGAGTTTTATTGCTCATGAATAGAATCTTCTTCATGTTCTTTCATGACACGGTGTTACATAACACACAGGTCCCCGACTTCTTAAATGCCAGAATCGATTCTTTGCCTGTTAAAGAAGTGATTAAGGACCATAAGTGGTTAGAGAATGAATTCACTGAAAATGTTCAAAAGGTAAAACTTGTAATGCGCTTGATTTTTTAGCTACATGTGAAAATGATGCATAATCCACACTACTTTTTGGTCTTATTGGCAATAGCTGACAAGTAAGTCTCTTGGTTGGCAGAGAGGTGGCTTGCTTATTCAAAAGTGGGGAAGATCATCAGCTGCATCAACTGCTGTGTCAGTTGTTGATGCCATACGGTCTTTAACCATTCCTACTCCTGAGGGTGATTGGTTTTCATCTGGCGTAAGTCACTCTTAGTTAAATGACACTGGAGAAAATTGACACGGATAACTGAGAAGTGAAGCATACATTATTATAATTCCTGGTTGTTTATGGAATTCAAATAACATTACAAACAACCATCTTGAAAATTTCAGCCAGGATGAATTTTTTTAATGTGCTTGACTCCAAAATGAACATGTCTCGTAAGTGCTCTTACCAGAAGTCATATGACTGACACTTTGAGCAAACTAAGAATAACCCTCTTCAAATGTAGCCTAATCAGAACTTTGGTATACAAATTTTGAAACATAACACAACTTCTAAGCTGTCAACAAAATATGTTATGTATCAGTTAGACCTAACGTTTAAAAAAGTCACATGACGACCACGTAATCTAGTGTCTCTTCTCCAGTTTCTTCCTCATGAATCATGATATTGTAGCCTGCAATTCAAATTCCCAGTTTCTGAGAAATTAATTTCAACTAACATGTAATATTTTCACTTTCTGTGATAAAGTGTTGTGTTAAAGTTTGTATACCGGAGGCTGCTGTCCCCGGGAGTTATATGTAGTGCCCCCTGAAACATTGAAAGTGCATGCAAACCATGATTTGCACGTAATCTTGTACTCTATGTGTCATCCCTTGTACTCTAATCTCACAATGTGCAAATGCAAAACCAGGTGTATACCAACGGAAATCCTTATGGTATAGCCGAAGATATTGTTTTCAGTATGCCATGCCGATCAAAAGTGAGTCTCTGTGTGACATTACTTCTTGGGAAAATTACATCTAAGGACTCAGATGTTAACATGTCTAGATAAGAGGACCTCACAAATCCTAATTAGTTTCAAGGACAAAAGTCACTTCCGGGTTTTTATTGAATTTATTATCAGTTTTGCTGGATTCATTACAAAGTTGTTCAAAACTATTTTTCTAAAATCTAGTAGTCATTTGTCTAAGCCTGAGATCAAATCTGGTTGGAAGTCTAGTAAGTTTGGCTTTGAAAATAATCATGATTTCCGAGGCCTGTTAACCAAAATATTGTAACATATGGGTCCTACGGTGTAATTTTCCCTGACAGATGCTTGAATTACATTGCTTCTTATGCGTTCTTGTCATCCTTTAGGGAGATGGTGATTATGAGCTTGTCAAGGATGTCATATTTGATGACTATCTTCGGCAGCGAATAGCTAAGGTATACATCTAATTTTATTTATTTCAGACTTAGTTTGAAACATAAGGCTTATAATCTAGTTATCTTAAGAAAAAAGATGAGCGGTAGCTCATCCGATGTGGTTTGATTTGGAATTGATTTCCCTTTTTGTAGTTTTAAGTGTCTACTTGATCAACAGTGTATAGTAATCTGGGGCTAATGTCAGGATTAAGATGACATTCAACATTCAAAGATTGAAATTTGGAGCTCAGTTCACATAATAGCTTCAATGCATTAAATCTTTTCAAACCATTTGGTTACAATAACAAATTTTTAATGATCAGGTGTGCCCTAATTATTTAAAATTTGGCTGTGGAAGGAACCATTCAACGTGGCAAACTATTATTAATATAGTGGCTCATGCGTCACTTCGTACATTTTTGCCTTATCCGTGTAATGAACCTTGAATTTTGCAGACGGAAGCTGAGTTGCTGGCTGAGAAGAGATGTGTGGCTCACCTAACGGGCGAGGTAAGACACCGTATCAACATCTCTAGTAGTGCAAATATTATTAACATGTGAACAGTTTAAAAGTAGATCCTATATATCCTGCTTGAAGTTAACAAATATGCTTAAATGGTTTTCAAGATGGAGTGGCTATCCTTCCATGGTTTTGGACCAACCAAGCTTCCAAGAATGCTTACATATCTGTCTATTTTATGTGTTCGAATGAAGCACCCATATTTTATCTAATATAGTGAGGATTAAAGAAGAAATGCCAAATTAAATGGCATTTAAACACTAACATATATAGATGAAGCCTCTTGTTGTATGGCGTCGTCTGAACATTTTCTTTTGTGGGAACAGGGAATTGCTGTCTGCGATCTGCCTGGTGGTGATACCATGCTGCCAGGAGAGATGTAACTAAATAGTAAGGAGGGCCTGAAGGTCGTTACAGATATTGAGAACAGGTTCACACAAAGTGATGCAGAATAAAGGCGGATGGGCTATTTAAAGTATAGGTTTATGAATAATGAGTATGACTTTTGTAATTCATTTTGACGACATTATGGAAACTTAATCTGAAACCTATCCCCATGGCCTCGGAGGCTGGAGCTCTTCGCAAGTCGTAACAACGATTGTCTTGTTCATGTTTGTCGGCTCTGGTCTGGTCTTGTTTCAAATTCATGCCCACAAGTATTTTACATCTAGCACAGCTCAACATCAGTCTCTCTCGAGACTTCATAAACACAAGTTTTCTGAATCATAACAGCTAGCAAATTAAATACTCTTGGGAGAATGCATGATTGCAACAGAGACCTTAGATGTCATTCAAATAGATGGATTTAAAGGAGCTAAGTCAGGATGTCTGTAAGAGCAGGAGCCAAATTTGAAATGCATATACAAGATAAAGATACAGTTCAAGTTTATCAAATCTACAGCATAAAGTCTGGCGAAGTTTAAAATGCATATAAGCTGTACGAATTACAGTGAACAAATAGATATCATAGGAGCACCGCGTAACAGTATATATAAGACAAAGTTATTGCATGTACTTCCAAGGTTAATATTAGATCTTCTGTACTTACCTTTATACTTTTTAAATTTTAATTTTACCAAGAGCTAATGATTTTCCCGGTGAAAAGAGCTAATAATACTTTAGAAGATACAAAGAATTCGATCTTTCGCAAGAATTCTGATTTTTTGTCGTTCGTGTCTCAAATTGTTCTTCCTATATTTGAAGCAGACAAATCTACAGGTTGCGTCATTCCTAATCCTGGTCCTCCAACAGGAAAACACACATAAGCACCAGAGCTCGCTTGGCTGCGTACAGTCCCTCGTATCATGACAAGCCTTCGGATTATCATTTACTGGCATACATGAAACTTCCAATCTTGAAACTCAGTGAAAGAATCAGCACTGAAAAGAAGACTAAGTAAATCCAGCCGTGTGATACTACAAATGCAGACTTCCCAGAGAGTAAACCAGAAATGGGCACTAAATCAACAGAGTTAACAGCAGGCCAAAAGCAAGATGAGATTACAAAACTGAACTCTCCATTTTTGCCCCGCATCCAGTTCATCCTGTTGCCTGTTACACTGAAGTCTGTTATTCTGATCATACCTGCAGTTACATCAGCTGAATTGGAACATTCACCCGTGGAATGAAGACGAAGCGCAATTTCTTTAGGCAGGAACTCTGAAGTAAATGCAGGGGAAGCAGCAGTACTGCCCAACAAGTGATTGGCCTGCTTCATAAATGGGTGTGTATTTCCTGCCAAACAAAGTACAGAATAGCTGCCCCATATTACTACAAGTTCAAAAGAGAAATATAAAAGTAATAAAACTGAAACAATAGGGATAAACTATCAGTTTACAAGTTCTCATTATTTTGTGATTTACAGGCACGCATGCACAAGAAAAATAACTGGACGTTAGGAGTTCTAGGCCAACTAGTTTCTCACCTGAAACCAAATTTGATGCCTCTAGATGCTGCTTCAAAGAAGCCTCTTCGCTGGAATGGGCTTCCGCATCAATTTTACTTGCCATGAGAGTATCCTTAGATTCTCTGCCCACATTCTGTAAACAAGCATAAGGGTTTAATATAATGTTATCATGAAAATGAGAGGCCTCTAATAATCTAATGCCCTTACCGGTGGCGTTAAAGGTGATCTTTGGTCAGCATCAGGGTTTTCACTCCCTGCCAACTCAGGAGAATCGAAAGAGATATACTGGGAAATATCATCACCGTCATTAAAGTACACAAGATACTCTTCTAGTACATCAGTATCAGCAGGATTTGCCTCAGCAGGATTCACCAGATCATCGGTTTCCAGGAAAGACCCCCCAGTGGCATCCAAGCATCTCCCATCAAATGTACGATTGTGACTCAAGATATATCCTTCGTGACTTGCTTCAGCCTTGATGCCATCTATCACTGGACTGCTAACTGAAGCATATTGCGCAGGCTTATTCAATAAAAAGTCATCTCGAGCCTCAGAAGTTTGAGCAGTTCCTACCAAGGGCTTTTGATCTTCAATCAATTCTTGGGAACCCTCAGGATAACTGCTGCACTCCCCATGATGGACGTTTAAAGCATGGCCAGCACCTTCAGATGCCACACCCGTATCAAGGTACTGGTAATACAAAGCAATTTCCAAAATTAGAGAAATTTATCATGCGAGCAAGCTAACTTTAAAGAAGGAGACACGTTGAAGAAGCATAAGCAATGACAGATATTCTATTAAAAATAAAAAGGATATAAATATAACAAATGGCTTGCTCCCTAGATAGTCGAGTTAGTATAATTCACACTCAATGTATCTCAATATGCATTAATATTTATGAGAAAAAGTGTTAGATGAGCCAGCTAATTACTTACTTAGCAGCTACAGTAAGATAATATAAGTTACAGAATAGTTTTCCATATATATACAATAAACGAAATAGATTTAGTAATTTAGGCAATACAAGATTTAAGACGAGTTATCTAAACTGCGGCAGCAATGATAAGATATAGGAAATACAACATCAGAGTCAAAAGCTTACAGAGACTGACATAGTCCTGTAACCTCAGAAAAATTAAAATCATTACGCGTTATATGCCATATTGATGTTGAGACGGATACATGAAGATATCTCTTACTGGTAGGAAGGGTATATAAAAACTAAAACAGTAGTAGACATAAATCAGACGCCAAAAAATGAATGTATTTACAATTATATTTCCAACTGATAGGCAGGGAAACTTCTCCCAGCAGGCAACCAAAGGACTTTTCCACACAGTAACAACATGCTTGAAATAGAGAACAGACCTGGTCAAGATCATCCGTTTCAACAAAAGCATTTTCACGAACCATTATTTCATCAGCTGCGGCCTCATCTCCGGGGAGTGAAGCCACAGCAACATCATCATCTTCCCATTCCTCCTCTAGAAAGGGGGCACCATACTGCTCCCCATTCTTTGGACCAGTACCACTCTTCTGGAAAATCCTACAGAGTACGAACGCATCCTTCACCGCCCAGAAGGAAAACTATTTAGCATCGGTATATAATGAACCTTACATAAATGTAGGGTAAGATGATAATTTGGATCGGAATTATTATACTCATTTAGTTTCATTCCTTTAAGAATTTCTGATGCCACGAGTTATTCCCTAAAATTAACAGACTAAATGGTCAGAATTCCAGAAAAGCTAACTTATAGTAATTTTAAGGTTGGGGATTAAAGCTACAGGACCTAATTTAGTTCAATATGTGTGTGTGTGTGTGTGTGTATCAAAGAAGAAATGAACTATGTAAACATAGGCGAAACAGATAACAAGCCACCTGTGGTATTCCGGCTTTTGCCAATTCTTCATCAGCCAATCTGTACTCGTGCATGACCCAATTGGTACGGGTACCGCGCGGCGCCCGCCCACTATGATAAACGAGGGTCTTCTTCATTCCGACGTTACGACAGCTGTGACGAACTGGGCGATCCTTGCCTGTAGTCTTCCAGTATCCTTTCTCAGTGGCCCGATTCGTCTTCGACCCATTTCCATACTTCTTGTCCAGCGCACTGAAGAAGTACCACTCCAAGTCCCTGCTTTTCAGCTTCGACTGACCTATAACGCCACCACAAGGGGGAAAATGGAAAAAATGAAAAGAGGCTCAGAAATGATCACCTTCGGAAGGGCAAAAGCCAGTATAGAAAAACGAGGAGTCATATAGAAATGAATAGCTATTAGAAAAATAAGGATACATAATCGAGCCTCGAAATGAGAAAGAAGAGAAGAGGGCTAACATGGGAGGTCCCAGGGTTCGGATTTATAGATGTCAACAACGGCGATAGGGTCGAAGCGAAAGGATTTGCCGGAGACCTTGCGTCGGAGGTAGTAACGAACGAGTTCTTCGTCGGTGGGGTGGAATCGGAAGCCGGGAGCGAGGGAAGTTGGAGAATCAGGACCCATGAGAGGGAGGCAATCGAGATGAATTGCCGAGAGGGGATTAGGAAGAAGTTTGATATTACGAAGAGGAAAGGTAAGGGGGAAGGGAAGGAAAGGAAAGGAGGGGGAGAGAAAAGAAACGAAGGTTCCAGGAAGGCACAAGGCAGGTTGGACCAGAGGCAGTACGGACTATGCATGCCGTGTGAGGAGAACGGAAAGGAAATGGGACGGAAAGGTTTTTCGTTTAATTTTCAAATTGGGTGGGTGAGAGAGGTAGGTTCGGGTCTGAGCTCAACACCCACCCACGTGAGCCGGGAGCTGAGGCCACAAGGCGTAAATATCTGTCTACGAAGAAAATGGAGTTTGTGATCTGCATTGGCTTCTTTTCTTCATATTTTATGAACAACCAAGTTTCAGACATTCAAATTCGAAAGGGATGACCCACGCCCACATGCATGGCTTTTTGAGATGGAATCTACGCAATTCCATCTATTTTTCTATTAATTTGATTATATTGTGCCCAACCAATTTTTAAACACACTTAGCGTTATGTTCTTGTTAGTTTAAAAAAGAGTTGTTGACGTGAACATGGCTACCTTTGTAACGTCATTGATCCATATAGTGTTTAAAAAAAAATAAATGACGATATTGTTTCCAAGTTTTAGGTTTAGATGTTATTGATGGTCCTTGTGAGCATTAGTGTGGGATCTTTGTCTATCTCAGAAATTTAGGATCCGTTTTCAAAGGATTGATTGGAATGAAAATGAATAAAAAAAACATTAAAAGGAAAAGAATGGAAAATTTCTAGCCGTGAGTGTTTGGTTGACGCTAAAATTAAAAATGAGTTTAATGAAAATTTTATATTTAGTTGGATGAAAGGAAGTGAGAAAATTGAGTTATATTACCATATCATCCCTAATGAAAGAACATAATATTATGAAATAAAAAAAATACTTTTTAAACTTATACGATAATATTATTATTAAAAAAATTCAATAAATTATCATTTAAATAAATTTGAATATTTAACATAAATATAAAAATCACTCTACATATTAAATGATTAAAAATTAAATAAAAAAATATAAATAAAATATATTAAGGAAAAAAAAACTCAATTCGAATATGCTACAGAATTATAGTAAATTTTGCAACTTTCGCACAAAATTCCATGTGTGCTATACTCTGTTATGTTCTGTTTTTCACATAGTAGAATTTCAAATCTGGACCAAGAGAAGACCTTCTCTGACGCATACAATTCTAGAGCGTTCAAATGGATGAGCCAAGTATTGCAAGTTTGGAGAGTCCTGCTATAAGGGGACACATGGAAGTAAAGTTTCCAATTGAGCTTCATGTTTGAGAGGCAAGTCGAGAGCCGAGTCCTTAATCCTGTATCCACATTCCTCTGCTTGCCTTTGTCGGTGAGAACTATATATCATGGTCGTTGGCTTTCTCCATGTCAAACCAGGATGATCCTTCAGGGCCTTCGAGGCGAAGCTTTAGGGGATGGATGCATCAGAGTGTCGTTCTTAAAAAATCTTTCAGCTATTCAATGGTTATTGTGGCTTTGGGTTTCATTTGGATTGAAATTCCGATAAACAGGAAAAAAAAAATGGAGTTGAAAGGTAGAGGAGACAAGAGAGAGTTGAGTTTTTAAAGGTAAATGAGTCAACAGGTTTTTCAAGTGTGCGACTGAAAATTGGTTCTCACCCATTTTGGTGGGAACCCATTTTCAGCTCTCTAAAGGCAAATCACTGTCCAGCCACAATTTCCTTTCCCTTCTCTTCTTTCAACCAAACATCCGCGCCACTTGAAAATTCCCATTTTTCATTTCCTTTGCCAGATTTTTTTGGAACCAAACGGGGCCTATTTATAGTAGGCTGTGGCTGTCCTCTCTTTTGATCCCAAGGAAACATGTTCCTCTCCATGTCTAGATGTGTGGGAGTGAGAGACATAAAATGTTAGGGGAGTCAAAAACCATTGAATAGAAGGAGAGCACTACAAATACTTCCTCCTAATCCTTTAATTATTCATGAATCCTTATTATTACAAAATCACACAGAGAGCAATATGGTAAATAAGCATTTAATAAAGTCCACTTAATTAAATTTTTTCCTTCCTTACGCTCACCATAATATGCTCTTGTATTTTGTGCGTGTGTACTGTTTACTTTTCATTGACTACTTGGGGAAGTGAAACATTCAATGAAATGAATTTAACATATCGGAAAAACTTGTTTAATAAATGAGTTCAATCAAATCTAAAGGCCCGTTTAAAAAAACCCTGATTATTTCAACCTCTGCACCCCACTTAAACACACCCTGATTATTTGCAGCGGCCGCAGCATGCTGCAATCCAACGCCATTATAAATAGTAAGTACCAGCTTTTGGACAAATGAAGCCACATAGATTCAGTTTATATACCGTGAAAAGTTCGTTCCGCCTCTGTTATCAATTCGAACGGCAAAGATCAGAGTTTCGGTAACTGGTCCTAAATTACGCAATATGAAAGGAAACAAATCCCCTAAACCAGGGTTGTCTGAAATTCCTGAAACAAACGATTTCAACCGTTGGATTTTTTGTGATGGTGCCGGTGTCACATGGCAGATTAACCACAGCATGATCTGCACTGTCCCAACAATCCAACAAACCAAAAATCGCAACTTCAATAAAATCTAAACAACCCCTACGCCAAGGGATATGGATTCAGTCCATCAGAGTGTCCCGGTAGCTTGAACTAATAGGTCAACCTTCCCTTCCCTACATGCCATACCTAGTTATTCCATGAGGATTAACTTGGGCTAGATGAATGCCTTGGGTTCTCATATTGGCTTCACTCCAGATCAGAGGCGCCACCATTGAGTCCAAGCTCAGCATCCTCTTTTTAGCTCCACCTGGAGATCCTTCCAGAGTCAACCCTCCTAGGCTTTCAAGTGATGTCAAGCAGCTTTCAGTGGAACAGTCACCCCGCTGCTGCTGGAAACTAGGCTGTGCTTCCGGAACATTCACTCCAGTCGCCTCAGTTGATGGTAAGGAGCAAAAGCCGAGGGGATCAAGCATAGAAGATTTTGATGTTTTATTTCCCATGCCTTGAAATTTCTGGTTGTCCGTGTCTATTACCGTAGCACCAATAAATTGATCAGCTAACATCTTACAGGCTCTCTCAAGCATGGCCATATATTTTCTCTCGGCATCCTGGCGTATCTGCAAGTGCTTCTCTGCCTACAGCACAAGAATGCTTTAAAGTAGTGAGCAGGACAAATTTATGAGATTTAAGAGCAAAGATACACTTGACAAAAAAACTGACACAGGTACAATGGATATGTACTGGATGGGAGGAAGAATATTAGGCGAGAGTCAGAAGAGCAAGCAACCGCTGGTAAATCCTAACCACCAATTGAGACTAATGATAACACAGTCACAAATGAATGATAATAATCTTCTTTGATTTTTGCATTCCAAGTTTTGTTACTTCTCTTAATTTTAAAGACATTTACCTCGACTAGCAAGTGCAGTTTGCTTTGCACTTCCATTTGTGCCCTTAATGCTTCCTTGACTTCGTGACCTCTAGAAATCACATAGAAACTGAGTAAATAATTATTCAAACTTTCAGGCAAGCTTGATTTCACGAAAGCGTGAAAATCCTTACTCATTTGCATCAGAAGCTGGCAGCTTTGGAGCAGAGTCACCAGGGCTCTCTAAAAGATATGAAGCAGATATTCCTTCCACAATTTTTCAACAAATGAATTAAAGTTTATTCTGAGCATGACTATTTACAAAATACAGTTACTCAGCAACTACTACACTAATAAGCTCAAATTCTAATTGCAAACTTAGCCTTGTATCCGACAGATGATGGCTTCCGGATGCACCAAGAAAGAGACTCTAATCATGTTATAGCAGATAGAGGCAAGATTCTAAAAATTTATGTCAAAAAATTAGATGACTCTAGCATAATTGGAGACTGGAGAGAGATGCAAGAAAACCTACCATCTTTGCATCCCTCCCCACTATCTTTTCCTGATTGCTTGCCAAGTCTGTATTTCTGCAAAGCAGCAAAGAATAGTTTAAACACAAATTTAAAAAAAAAAAGAATGTAAATTTCACTTTCACTTGAAATTATACAGTTTATACCATTACCAAAAGAATAATAGGGAATTATCACCCAAAAAAAAAAGGAACAACAGGGAAACACACCTGAAGATGACTCTTTAAATGATAAAGAGTCAAACCTTTGACATTCATGGTCCTCATGATTGCTTTTGGTGTAGCTTCTGCAGATGACAATTTTGATAATAGAAGTTTTTATTGAAGACAGAAATACCCACACAAAAGGGGAAAAAAAACGGAGAGAGAGAGAGAAATCTTTTTAACAAGCTACGCAGAAGAAAGCATGTATTGCAAAAGTGCCACATCAACAATAGAAATAAAAAGCTTCTTAATCCCTGTGAAAGTTTAACCAGCGAAGTCCCATGAAACAACAACTGTCAGCTGAGAGTGAGAATAGGGGTTTTTTGTTTGGGCCCCCGCACCCGGGGTGGGGCAGTTGGTTTTGTCACTTTGTCTCACAGAAAAAGACTGCTACTTGAAAATATAAGTCACACGTTCCAACCAAATGCACCGAATTGTTTCTGATGGAGCAAGCTCCTGTACGGCCTTTCTTATTCCTGCCAAATTTTATACTTAACAATGAAAACTTTTACGCGATCAAAGCAGGTTTAACCAAAAACTTTAGAAGGCCCGGTCTAAATATAATTGCCTGTCATATCCAGCAGCGGTTTCAGAACAGTACTAACATATAAAGCACCCATCATAAGGAAATTCTTTGTGCGGCGTCTCAATCTATAAAAGATTACTGTTGAGCACTGGCATGCAAATTAAAGACATCATTTTTAAGCGGGCTCTGGATTTCCAATGGGGATTAACAAGAAGGAATTCATCTTTATTCACAGAATGGCTGCAAAATTAGACGGGTTTACTAGAACACATGCCAAAAAAATCCATAGTCGAAATCCTTTCATCTGAAGTGGAAAATTCATGAAACTAATCATACAAGACTTAAAGAGAAGTCCGAATAAAATATTGAAGCCCTGTAAACAGTAGAAAATCCAATGTGATGTAGTGTGATATAGAAATATCGAGCTTAATATTGGAGCTATGTGAACTGTAGAAAATCCAATGTCATGTGGTGTGATATGGAAATATTGAGCTTCTTCAGATACCATACACAATTAGTTAAAAATCTGCACTGACACAAGTCACACATGAAATAATCCAACAGATTTCATTTAATCAAACAATTGAAACGTAAATTTCAACTTACTAGGCATAAAATATGTCAAGCTTGATTTTATTATGAGACTTAACAACTAGACCAGGTTAAATATTCCGAGAGCAAGCTTAGTTGCCAATCTGTGATGAATTCATGCAAAAATTTCTTGTTTATTAGTGCTGAAGTGAATTAAAAAAGGGAGGAAAAATTCATCTCAACAAAGTTTGTAAATCCCTCGAAAAAGCCATTAAACCCTCATCTTCCACTTGAAAGAGTTTTAAGCCAAAATTCTTACATGATTTGAGATGTTTGTTTGCATGCCAACAAAGGCACAAGTATTCTACGTCTATGATCGGTGAAACAATAAATGTGAGGCAAAAATACAATGCAATGCAAGAACTATGTAAAAGTATAGAACTTGGTAACCTTTCTCAGTGCATTAGATATCGCCTTACGTTACCCATCAATAATTCACTTCCAGACCTTAATCAGATAAAACAGGCTCCAACTGTTCCTACCTTTGAGCCGTCAAATAAAATTGCGGAGCAAGTCTCCACAGAGGTAATGTTCTTCACCTTCTCATAACCCTTTTAAGTAATTCTATTCGTCAGGGTGGAAGAAGTAACCGACATTTTCAACACAAGCATGCTAACGAAGACTTATTGGTATTACTAACTAGAAAAACTTAAAAGAAACAGCAAAGTATTTCAACTCCAAATATTCCAGCCAAAGCTAATGAGAATAAGTAATTCCACTTATTTCAATAGAGTTTATACGAGATACGAAAAGCCCCATCTTTCCTAGCTCCCAGAAGCTAAGTGATCACTAACAAATGACGATGAAGATTCCTAAAAAATCCCCACGTTATAGATAGCAAATTACCCAAACCATTGCTCAATCTTTTCTATCCATGAAATTGGTGCATCACGGCCAAGATAAAGCTTGCATAAATGGAATACGATTATAATGAAAAAGGCAAAAAGGTTAAGGAACAAATTACTTACTACTGGCACCTCCAAGCTGAGTGACGGCATCAACAAATCGCTCGTGAAGGTCCGCAGTCCAACGAAGTCGAGGTTTGGGATCAGCAGTCAGGACAAGACATGGGTCTCCAAGGTGACTGTGGTTCAATCCACCCTGCATATTTTCTTGACCAAATGTCCCTTCGTGAGGATGTATTAGTCTCGAAAACATAATACTCTTCCTCCTACTCCTTCTTCTATGGAGACAGTCCCGGACACTGATGAATCAGAAAATAAATCGAAGGAGCAGATCCAGAATCATCCCCATTACCTGGAACGGAACGAAACAGAAGAGGAGAGAGAGTGAGGGTAAAATGAGCAAATGGGGTGAGTGAAAAGAGTAGCGTCAGAAAGATTTTGACGCGACGGAGGGAATGGCAGAGTGAAAATGATGAGAAAGGCAAAGCAAGTGAATGGAGCTGGCAATGTCACGCTTTTCTGAGATTTTGTCCCTTTCTGCCGTATTTGTGAAAAAGAAATTTTTTTTACAAAATAAAAAAAATCAGTGATGCAGTCATACAGTCGATTATTGCCATCCTCTCACTCATCCTTTTGCCGCTCTATTTCGTGTATCCACTTTCCACCATCGGTCGTTTTCTGAGGGCTGACAATTAATGCCTGCATATCAGAGTTCTATTTATTCTTAATTCAATTGATGAAATAAAGTAAACTGTACTATTATTAAAACGATGTTGATTGATTGAGAAAACAAATGGCGCACTTATTTAAAAAGTATTAATTTTAATATTTCTAATTTAACAGAAATTAGTATTAAGTTTAAGATGACTAGATATACAGTAAATGTGGAAAAACGGGTTTACGGTATGAGCCTAAAACGGTGCGAGTTGAAGTAATTCTCACCTTGGCAGCCTGCCTTAATTTTTTTATTTTTTAATAAAAAACTATTACTATTGTATGTGTTGGGTTTAGTTTGAAATGTTAAAATTAAGTTTGGAATCTTAAATTTGAGTAATGGGATATAATAAAATAATGTGAAGATTAATTTATAATTTAAGAAGATATTTTTAAAAAAATAACACATATTTTTTATAAATAATTAATTTAACTAGTTTTCTTATCCAAATTAATTAAGCAGATATTTTATGTATATATATAAGCATCGCATGTTTATTTAATCTTATAAAAGCTTGCATAGTAATGCAAAAAATAAATGAAAAATAAAAGATGGACAGTGTTTTTTATATAACTACAGTCACAAATATATAAAGTACTTAATTACATATGTAATAATATGAATAAGACAATATTCAATTGTTCATGTAGAATTTGAGGAACAAAATATTTTAATTATATTGTATAATATATTAGGAATTATATGAAGAGGAAAAAAAAAGCGGGTTAACTCGCGAGTAAGTGCAAGCTAAAGTAGACTGCACCTTAGAGGGTTGGCATTTTGCCAACCCGAGCCTGCTTTTGTATTATCGGCTCTAGATATACTCTAAGTTATTTAAAAAAAAACCTAAAATATATTATTTATGTAGTAGTATAATGATTTTTATATATTTTCTTACCATTTAATGAGGATTTGAGTATTCTCACTCAATAAAAAATAGTGCAATATGTTTTTAACATAAAAATACTTTTGTGTTAATTAAAGCATTTATTGTCTTTTTTATTTATTTGTTGTTATTGAAAAGCGAAAAAAACTGAAAAAATTAGTTAAAAGTAACTGTTTGAAAATATCATTGGTTGAATGGACTTTGAATTTCAGTAGATACAACTTGTTTTTAGTGGCAGCAAATTTTCTTCACTTATATGTAATTTATCTTTTGCTATGTACAAATAATTTTTATTTTAAAAATTTTTCTATATCATTATAATTGAATAAAAATTACAGTTATTAAAAATAAATTACACTAGGTCCCTTTATTAAAAAAAAAAAGTTCAAATATATACTTTTAATGATATTTCTGAAAGGAATATTCTTTTCTATTTCCCATACAAGAATTACTAGGAGAGAAAAATCTGTCAAAAGAGAGATTAAGAATATTGCTAGAATTTTTTTATTTGTACATATATATTTAAAATTTGTAATTTACTTAATCTACTTTTAATTGAAAAAGTTGGTATTTATTTCTTATGGAAAGAAAGGAAGGGAATTCTAGGTACACCAAAACTTATAAATTGTGTGTGGGTGTTAAATACTACCTCCGCTACTTAATGTAAGGTTTTGTTTAATTTTTATTTTGATCATAAATATAAAACATTAATTTATTTTGTTTATCATATTTATATATTTTTTCTCCAGATAGTCATTATAATAATGGTAGTTCTAACTAATATACTTGATTAGTAAAAATATTTTAGAAAAAACAACACCTATTTATTACAAATAACTAACTTAACTTATTTCCTTAATCTTTTCAAATTAGTCAACTAATTCTTATAATTAGGACCAAAGATAGTATATAATTATCGAATTAATAGATATTGATGATAGGTATATTAATACGTTGGTCAAAACATAAACTTTCTGTTTGGATGGGAAGAAAAGTTGAGAAGAAAGAAAATGAGAAAAAAAAAATAAAGAAAAGAAATTAGAGAGAAAATATTATCACTTCTCATGTTTAGATGGACAAGAGAAAATAGAAAGGAAAAAAATGAATAAATATGTGAATGACTAAAATACCCTTTTTGTTATATCAAAATATATTTTGATTAAAATCAAATTAAATATCATAATGAAAAATCATATTTACATTAACATAATCATATAATTTAAAATCAAATTATTTGATAAAGATATATTATCATGTTATTATATCTTAATATCAAATAATTTTGTAAAAAAAGAAAAAAACATTTTGTGTAATGTAATGTTTAAAAAAAACAAAAAAACAACGATTCTACTTGTTTTTCATTTCAGTTTATTTTAGAAGGATTTTTATAATTTTAATTATTTTATTTTTAAATAAAACAAACATAGAAGAAAGACTTGATAATAATAAATAAAGTTAAAAAATGAGAAAAAAATAAATAGATATTATTTTGCTGGAAAAACACATGTAAGGGTAGAGAAGAAAAATATGTTTTCTTCTCATTTTCTCTTCATATATCAAGAGAAAAGTTAGGAAAAAATAGACGTGAGACCCACCTCATTTTTTTCCAACCTTTCTTTCCTCCTACTTTTGTTGCCTCATTCAAATAGAAAAAAAACCACTTCTCCCCTTGTTTCCCTTTCTAGTTTTCCTTTCTCTTTTATTTTCTCTCCATCCAAACATAGCAAAAAAATGGATATTAACACTGATTATTTGTTAAAAAAACATATTAAGATAAAATATAAAATTATAACAAAAATTATACTACCTGCAAACTTGATTCCAAATCACCCGCCAGATTCCATGGTCATTCTTCTTCCTCGTTTCTATATTGCACAGTGTATCCCTCTTCCTCTTATGTTGGTCAACCACAAGATTCAAGTACCCCACTCTAAACCTTCATTGACTCTAACAGAGTAATCTTCTTTGACCCCGGTAGCTCCCTGTCAGGGAGCATAATCATGTTCGTCCTCAGCGGAATCATTCCATTCAAATGCCAGAAACTTGAAAAGGAGCGATTCAAGGAACCAAATGGGAAAGAGTACTGCAACACGTTGAAATCCTTGCTGGGTTTTGCCGTCTTTCACTGTCGTTGTGGATGGTCGGATCTGGTTCAGAGGAAGGAGGAAGAACGTTGCTTCGGCAAAGATGTCGCAGGCAGGGGGTGAAGGGGATTAGAAGATAGGAGGGGGAGATGAGAATGATGGGATGAGAAGCAATTTGGTCTGAAAGTTCAATCCCAAGACTGATTTCCTAATATAAGGGGGAGTGGTGGCCCGGAGCAATCCCATAAAAGGTGGTATGGATCAATCCCAGGACTGTCGCAGTTTTCATACCAAACATGAGAAAATAAGCATCCCATTACCAACACCAGTGCCAACCCCTCCAGTATGTCGTAACAAATAGGACCTAAATATTTGAGCTTACATTTAAATTATTTTATTTTAATCAAGTTATGATACTGACATTTTTTAAGGAATCTCTTTTAAATTTGAAAGTCTTTGTTTTTAATAAGAAAAGACATTAAATGTAAAAAGTATAACCTTACTTCTTGAATTTTATACAAAATTTCATTTTAATCCCTTAATTTTATAAAATGATTTTTCAATCCCTAAACCCTGACACTATTAGTTTCATTAGTAAAAAAATGTCAATATTAAAATTTAAAATGTTGAAAAATCATTCTAAAATGCTAAAATGCTAAAATTAGATAACAAAGACACACTTCTGCTTTAAATAGATAAATTAGAGTACAGACAGTGCTGAAAACAGGTATCAAATATTATGAAAATCAAATCAAACAAAAACCAAGACTTTAGTTTTCATCCCAATTAACTAGTAGCACTAATTATGAATGTCACTAGACCAACCAAATTAATTGTTGAAACCTTGTATTGTGCGAGTTATGAATGTTTTGAATTTCTAAAGAATTGTCCCGTTCCATTTGCCATAATGGCCTCAGGACCAAAATGAATCAATTGACTACTAGACCAGAGGGGATAGGCAAATTATGTATCCTTTTCCTGGTCAAGGGATAAACTTTCATTGAGGTACTAAGAACCGTAGAAGTTTAGATTCAGTAATCAGTAACCAAAAAGGCAGATATTTGTCAGCTACTCCAGTACATCTTATGCATAATGTGTTCTCCATTTCATCATCAAGAGATAATCGCAGCAGAACAAGCTTCGGTTTGTATTCTTTCTTTTCAAGTGTCAAGAATGGGGTCCAGACAAGAAAGCTATAAGAAGCAAAGAACTTAATATCGCGGGATTGAACTTCACTTTGCTTTTCATCTATAAACTACTAATTGTTAAACAGACAACAGACTTGCCGAACACTAAAAGTAAAAACAGACAACCACCTATAATTCAGTCAGCTCTGCGCAGCTTCACATTCCTTGGAATTTCCTTGTAGCTCTGAACCTTTTCAACAGCTCGACGCAGTGGCCTCCCAACAGATGATCTTCGAACTTCCTGAGGTTCAAACTTAACGGAATGATTTTCTTTCATTTGTTGTCCAGAATCCACACATGAGGTTGATGGACTGCTTCTCTTTATTACACTATCGTGTAAAGGAACAGCAAAGTTTGGATCATCAATCTCAAACAAGTCTTCAGTTGGTTTAGGATCTTCAGGCTTTAACCTGGCAGATTGCCTTCTCATAATTCTGCAAGGTCAGCAGGTGTTCATTATAAATCCGATCGTTCCTCAAATTACAAACTCAGACATTTCAAATCAAGCATATACAAGCAATCAAGCATACCTCTTATCAACATTCTCCTTTCTGTCAACTTGCTCAACAGTAGGAAGCCCTGAAACTGCATGAGTAAACAAGTTTTTAAAAAGAATAAATAAACTTGGCAACCTCTGAAAGTAAAAATTTGACATATGCTAGAAACAATTACATTTAGTGTCTTCTCTGGTTTCTTCAGTTGATTCTGATATTTCAGTCCTAAACCTAGCAGATTGCCTTCTCAAACTTTGCCTTCCAATAATTCATGAAAAGCACGTAAATGGTTATTAATTCTCCCATTAATCATAAATCCCAATTACAGACGCTCAAATAAGATATATACAAGCATACCTTCTGTTTTCGATATTCCCTAAGGGAATTTGCACAATGGAAGAAGGTCCTGCATCTGCGTGAAGTAACATATGAGAAAAAGCTTGGTAATCTGAGAATATAACAAGACGATACATTGTGTTGTACAATTACATTCAGTGTCTACTCTGGTTTCTTCTTTAGCTGTTGTTCCCTTTCTTTTTACCAGATTTTCTTGCAGATGAGATACACATGGTTTGGTGTCATCAATCTCTAAGGAATCTTCTGTGACCCCTGGCTTTTCATATTTGAACCCCATAGACTGCGTCCTCAAACAGTACCTATTTATATATTCATGGAGAGATATAAGTAGCCTCTTCAAGCATGTCAATTGTCAAACTTCAAGCATTATTCCAGTATATCAGGAAATTATGAAACTCGTACCTTTGGTTGTCGACCTTCTCTTTGGGGTTAGCTTGTTTAATAACAGCAGATCCAGAAGCTGCATCATATCAGTCACGTGTTTACGATATACATACATATATTAGGTTTAGCAGTTGTATAAATACAGTGGATCAGGTACAGTAACTACATTGAGATTTAGAGACTTTTCTCCTTTTGGCATCGGAAAGAATATCCTCTCTTCCATCTGCTTTAAAAGTTTGACCCGATAGCTGACTCTGAGATGGTCAGACCAGAAGGTAGAGAAAAAAGGACATAAATATTGCAGGCAGCAAATAGTAAAGACCAATTACCATAGCTAAACAATAAAGAAACTATTTAAAGCACCTCATTTGCAGTGATTTTATCTTTCAATTTTGATGTCTGCTTTTTTTCCTAGGAGGGAACGGAAAAAGTAACAGTTAGAAAACAGTCAATCATTTTGACTCCCGCACTAGCACCTATTAACATGAGTTAAACTGACCTTTGGTTCTAATTTCGCAGCTTTGAGTATGCCATTTTTGCATCCTAGTTCAAGCTGGAGTTCCCTCAGCTGAATGGCAAAAAACAGTGTAGCTCAACAACAATTACACAAATAAAAGGCAACATAAAAGCGTTAAGCTGTTATATGTATCAACTGCATCCGAAAGGTTAACTCACCCTCTGTCTACTAGAATTAAGTTCCTGCATAAATCATACAATAGAAATTAGCGAGGTTAGATATTCAATTCCAAACCTTTTCAAGCTATATAGCATCATACTAGGCGGCTAGAGTAATATACTCAGTAATTAGAACGTTTAAACAGTACCACCAACATCTGGCTATTTGCCCGAGCAAGATCCACATTTTGCATGCTCAGTTTCTGAAAATTGCCTTGCAATTTCTGTAGCTCTGCTTTACTTGATTCTATAATAGCACTATCAACCACAGTTCAGGAACGCCCAATAAAGTACAGCCAGCTTAACAACAGTAAATACCATCAGATAAAAGATAGATTAAATTTACAGAGGATACTTTCTGCTTGCCAGAAGCTTCATCAGCATCGCATTTTCCTGCAAAATATGTGTATGATAGTCCATACCTTAAGTGTCAAACCAATGACAGAAAGGAAAAAACTTAGGTCAAGTTCTCCGGTCACACATGGCTATATGTCTTTTTTTGTGTCATATGTGTTCATAATTAAATGCCATTAAATGCTAACATTTTAAAAACACATGGTTACGTGTAATTAAAGAACTTGACATAATGAATATAAAAAACTTGACGTAAGTATTGTCCCTACAGAAATAGAAGGAAATCTTGAAATGCCACACTTACAATAAATATACCTTCAGAAGTTGGTCAGTAGATTCGTCAACTCCTAGGGTAGCAGATTGCTTCTTGGCAGGTTGGTTTGATGGCTTTAGGTGCTCCTGCTGCAAATTTGTTATGTCAGTCAGCATTTTCTTCGTTGGGCCCCCAACGAAATTTCCCCTCGCCACTTTTCCTTTCTGTGTTTTGTTGCCTGCAAACCATTTCATGTTATTCCAGGAACACATATTCAGCAATGCAACACCCCAAAACCCATATTGCACTTTCAGCCAAGAAAGAAAACACCCAGCAGCCGCAAATTGAAAATAGAATTTTGGATCTTCAGCTATCTGGTGGCTCGCCTTAGTAAAATTATCAGCTTTACAATCTCAAAAGAACGCAGATATTGACTTTCCTAGGACAGCACCTAATGCATATTTCAGAACCCGCAACGACAAAGCTTATATAAACTATAAACTAACAATCGATAACCCACAGAAAATCCTAATAGAAGTTAAAAATGATCTTGTCAAAATATAACAGGTAACTCGGACACATCTACTAAGAAACTCAAACGGAGAGCATTAAAAACCTATGCCCACGCGAAAGAAGGTTACAATTTAAGTGAGAAACAAAAATTTAAAAAAAGGGGAATGTTGTTAGGGCAAAGCTGTACCACCGCTGCCACACGGCTCCGAATCAACTAAGATGCTTCCTTCCATTGTGAACGACGTGCACCTAGTAATACTGATTCATCAGCTCAGCTCCTCATTCTCTAATCAACGGAGGGAAACTGAAGCGAGGGAATGGGAAATTTGGAATAGTGGAATTGATTGCACGGAAGAAACAACGTCTTTCCGAAGCGACGTCCGAACCTCTTTTGAATTCTGATAATTTTGCTCTGAGCCTATGGTTCTTACCTTACCAGCGCTTTCCTTTTGTATTTTTTCGGCATGTAAATTTATTTAGACAGGGAAAAAAAACATTATTCGCTTTCTTTTCCAACAAAACCATTAATCAAATTAGGACATGCACATTTTGTAATTCCTAAATTACGATTGCCATTGATATGAAATTTAGTAAATAGAACAAAATCCGATTACCGAATTATAAATTATTTCACATTTCATCACAAAAACTACTTTGTCCTCAGAATATTTTATTATTATATTATTTATAATAATATACTAACAATACGAATACAAATGAAAGAATGAAACTGAGTTCTTTTTTTTTTTTTACCAGAATAAAACTGAGATCAATTCCCTGGCCAGAAATTGTTTTTTATTTTTATTTATAATAAGATAAAAACATTTGACCATAAATATTTTAAGTATTTATTCTTTTCACAAATTTTGACGCATCAATTTTTTGGTTAATAATTCTACTTTATTTATTTATTTGGTTAAGAGAGAAGGCCCATCCATTAGTCACTAAAAATAGTGTGAATTAAGACTTTAGTATTTGATGATTGCCAACTAACTTACGTTGCTTGGTTGTTATGGCTAATTTGGAAAGAGAGGAATGCTGTCATATTGAAGGTCGAGCGCAAAATCCCATAAAAGTAACATCTGACGCTGCCGGAGCAGTGAGGGAATTTTGGGGCTGAGGAGAGAGTGGAAAAAGTTGGTGGGCTTGCTAAGTGGATGTGCCCAGCGGAAGGGAGATTGAAAGTCCACTGTGATGGGTCTTATGATGGTAAAACTGATGCTGTTGCTATTGGAATTGTGAATAGGGATAAGGAAGGTGCGTTTCAACGGGGATTCGGCAGCAAAATTAAGGCACAGTTAGGTTGTTGCTGCTGAAATTCTGGCGTTGCTGAAGGCTGTTATATTAGCAAAAGATTTGGAATTGACCAATATGACCTTCGAAGTGGATTATGCTGAGTTTTGTTGGTGCTGCAAAAAGAATTCTGTTGATGATGTGGATTTGAAGGGTAAGTGGGAGATGCAGACTGTCTTGGTGGCTTTAGCAGAGTTTGATGGAGCGGATATTACCCTTAAATCTAGAGAGGGGCGTACTGAGACAACAAATTGGATTGCTGTTGAGTGTAGAAAAGGGGTGTGCCCTATAAGGTAGGTTGAGAAGCCAGCACCTGCTTTGCTTTCTATTCTGGTTGATGATGCTAGAGCCAGTGAGAGGTTTAGAGGGAGAGATGGTTCTGATTTAGTTTTTAATGGAAATGGTATTGACTACTAAAGCTTTTTCTTTTTCTCTTCATTTTATTTACGATTCTTTTTTTTGTTTTGTCTTTGTTTATATGTGAAAGATCTGATTGTTAGGTTGTATGAATATGTTTTTCAATTTTTTTTTTACTTCGGTTATTGGTGGTTTTTGAATTAATAAAGTTGACTTAATTGTTAAAAGAAAAAAAATTAAGATTTAATTTGAATATGTGAAAACTAGTATTGAACAAGTTTTTCATCAATAATCAATAACTTACATTATAAAATGAAAGTTTTTCTATGAATAATAAGAAGTCTTGGATTATTTTACTGATAATCTCATGTCATTAGTGTTTACTTTTCTTAAAACATAACATGATGCAAATGGGAAGGGGTAAAATGAATGAGACCTTGATATGGTAGTACTGGATCCACAACATTGTTGGTGAAATCTTGGAAACAATCACAGCCATTAACCAAAGCTCGGTCGACTTGGATCATTGGCGCGGCAATCTACCAAACTGAGTTTTAAAATGATGGTCTATTATGATCATCTCGTTTTGTTAGCCTTCTTTGCTTGAGGAGGACTACTGAAGAAGGAAGCTTTCCAGGAGGGGCGCCTCCATTTTTTCACTCCTGCTGCAAGAAATCATCAACTCAAAAGGCCACAATCTTCATTATTAATCAGTATCTAATTCTCATTCTTTTTCTTTCCCCGCCCAAAGGGTGATTTCCCATAAAAAAAAGCTTTTCCACTCAAACAACTAGGAAGCTTCCCGCAATCAAAGAATCTCCACCTGCTTAACCATAAAACTAGATGACCACAAAGTTAATTTTCATGCACCAAAAAGGTATCCTCGTTCTCACTATTGCTTCTGATAGCCCCCTCCCTCTTCTCTCCCACTCTTGATCCGCAGAAGACACGCAATATATTGAATATATATTTTATACAATACTCTGTCATATTCAAACATGTACAGACGTATATATGATTAGTTTTGTTTTCCAAATATTCTAAAATATATGCGCCCACAATGTATGTAGTGTATTACATGTAGCAGTTAGCTCGTTCAAGGCTAATGGCAAGTACGGTTAGCAAGCAAGGTAAGGAATGTGAGTCTCCAATGATCATAGCTTGCTTCTCCTTCAAATAAACAAAACCCCCCTCCCCCAATCATCTGCTCCAAACTACACATCACTGTTCTCATTTTTAAAATGTCGGTTTATATAAAACCCCCCATCACAATTCCCCAGAATTCTTCAACAGAAAAACCAGACATGAACAGTATAGCTTGACCCCCCTGGTTGTGCCTTGAAAATATGATGATTCCCATTAGCTGCTGCGTCATTCTCTCAGTATGGCTCCTCAGCCTCCCTTTCTCTCGCCTACACCATCAGAGCTGCCTTCAACCCTGAACATGTGGTTATGGATGTTCAAAGGTGAGAGCGAGGGCCGCGCATCCCGTGGCTTTCACTGCTTGTTTAATTGTTAATATTTGCATTATTCTTTCATGTTTTCTCATTTGCATATTGCTTCCTGCAGACTCTCCCACCCAATCCATTTTCTTTCTTCCCTAATTGATTTCCATTTCATGCCCATGCTTCCCGGTTAGGAAACGGAAAACTTTTCTTGTGTTCGTCAATCTTCATTTTCATTTCATTCTTAAAATCTCATATCTTTCTTCACTATGCACATGTCCATTAGGTTTCTGTTAGATTAGAGCAACTTTGATTGCTATAAAAAAAAAAAAAAAAGAGACAAAAAACTCATAAAATATTGATCACTGATAAAAGGGATGGCAGAAACGAAAAGTCGATTGGCGAGTGGCTCGCTTATGATTTTGTTATCTGTTTTCATAAGGGCCAGAGGCCAGACACATCAAACCTATACATGGCATTTCTTTTCGTATTAAAATCTCTGACTCTGAAACCTTTTATGTTAAAGAAGAAAATAAAAGCACATTAAGAAAAACTAAGAAAATAAAATCCAAAATCCGACAAGGACATGGTTCAAAACTTACACCTTCATGCACACAATAAAATCCATGCACTGGATTGCCGTTTCATATGGGACGTTTCATTATTCAGCATTTTGCATGAAAATAGCATAACCCGAACAGAATTACCTTCTCTGCCTCCACGTTGATTTTCCCGACATCCAAACAAAAGCAGAGCAGCTGTGTTTTGCCGTCATCTTAGCCTCCCCTTCTTTTTCCCCTCACTTGCAGGAGAATCAACGCGTCTCTCTCCAGAAGACAGCTCCTCTCCGTTGACAAATCCGACCAAACTCCAGGCTGCCTCACCGGCAACCCCATCGACGACTGCTGGCGGTGCGACCCCAACTGGGCCACCGACCGCCAGAAGCTGGCCGACTGTGGTATTGGGTTCGGCACCGATGCTGCCGGCGGCAAGGGCGGCCAGTTCTACATCGTCACTGACCCTTCCGACAACGACCCGGTGAACCCAGCTCCGGGAACTCTTCGGCACGCCGTAATCCAAGATGTGCCCCTCTGGATCGTCTTCGCTGGCAACATGATGATCACCCTGAAGCACGAGCTCATGTTCAACAGCTTCAAGACCATCGACGGACGTGGAGCCAGCGTCCACATCACCGGCGACGGCTGCATCACCCTGCAGTACGTCTCCAACATCATCATTCACAACGTGCACATCCACCACTGCAGGCCGTCGAGCAAGACAATGATACGGGCTAGTCCAACAAAGGTAGGATTGAGAGGGGGATCGGACGGCGACGGGGTGTCCATCTATGGGTCACAGAAGATTTGGATAGACCATTGCAGGCTGGCGTACTGCACGGACGGCCTAATAGACGCGATAATGGGGTCGACGGGGATAACGATATCGAACAACCATTTCTCGCATCACGACGAGGTGATGCTGCTGGGGCACGATGATAGGTATGAAGGGGATAGGATGATGCAGGTGACAGTAGCATTCAATCATTTCGGGGAGAAGCTGGTGCAGCGGATGCCACGGTGCAGACACGGGTACGTGCACGTGGTGAACAACGATTACACGCAGTGGGAGATGTACGCGATCGGCGGCAGTGCGGCGCCCACCATAAACAGCCAGGGCAACCGCTACACTGCTCCCGCCAATGCTAATGCTAAAGAGGTCACGAAGCGGGTGGACACAGACGAGAGAGAGTGGGCGACTTGGAATTGGAAGACGGAGGGGGACTTAATGGTGAACGGAGCATACTTCGTGGGATCGGGAGATTGGGTGAGCACCCAATACGCCCAGGACTCGTCTCTGCCACCGCAATCCGCCCTTCACATCGACCTCCTCACCCTCAACGCCGGCGTCTTCAATGATCCCAGCGAAGGCGGGGATATATATCCGGCGTTCACGGAGAACGACGGCAGTGGCATTTCTGGAGACGGGATCATGCCCAGGCATGGCAGCACCAACAATGCTTCACTCCTGTCTCCATTATTTGCATTTCTCCTTTTCTGCACTATTGCATCTACTGTTATATTAATATTGATGAGTCTGTATTAAGGTTACCCAATTCAAGTTGCCACTAATGCGGTGTTGCACGCACCAATACACACACACATATATATTTTTGTGTATATGTAATAGAACTATTTATGGATCTAAAATATAAAACTTGTAAAGCAAAGGAAATCAAATGTCAAATTTAATTATTATTTTTGGAAAAGAAAAGGCCCTGTTTCAGGTGAGGCGGCAAGGATAGAAGGGAGCATTTGTTAATTGGTGCCTACAAACGGAAACATGGTAGGTTGGTTTGAAACGAGAGCAATGACTTTATCTCACAAGTAATTGGTAATAGTGGGCGTATATGATATATGGGCAAAACAAACGCGTAATATTGAATGGCGGGGAAGCCCGTGACGGCGAGGAGTCTATGACTCTCCGGGAACGGCAGAAAGATCACCATCCACTTTGAGCACATCATAAGTACATAAATATATGGGATTACCCCCACCATGTTTGTGCTTATTCTTCCCAATTCCGACTACAAGCATCGTCCCTTGTATATTGAGGCCCTCACTCGTCACATATACGGTTTCCCACATGCCTTCATTTTGGAACTGCTTATGCCGCTTCCCCAGGTTCTCCTTTTCTCAAGTCGCGCCCACCTCCTCTCTCTTCCTCTCCCCCCACATTAAACTAATAAGGCCGGTCTATATTGGGATATTCCCCAAGCGTTGGAAGAAGACATGATTGGGTTCGCACGCAGAGGGGTGCTTTCGAGGAATCTGGTGGATATGCAATTGGAAAATTGGCACCAGGCCGATGTTCAGCTTGGCAGAAACTGAATCGTCACAGAGACATGCTTGCTCACGACGCTGCTGCCCGCCTCTACAACTACAAGACCCGCTATCAGGATCCCATAAATAATTCTTCTATATAGAATTGCATGCGCTTCATAACTGGGAAGAAGAAATGCTAGTTGATCGAGCTAATTTCATGAAGGTGTCATTGATTCAACACTCTTGCAGGCTCATCTCACACCATTGGAAAAAGCCGGTCAAGAGACCTACCCAACGATCCCCCAACTTCGCGTTTGGATGGTAATTAAGTGAATTCTTTCTTTAGACAGGAGATAAAATTCTTGTCTATTATTTCCAACGTAGCGTTGATTAAAGGTCTATAGAACCTTTGACAGAAGGACACTACCCAAAGTCCATGAGAACTCTGGCGGGAAAAAGATTGCCCATATTCAACGCAGGGGGTACGATCAGGCTTAAAGGCGCCATTGACTTCCTCGGTTTAAACTACTTCGGCTTTAAATATAAGAACCCTTAAATTACATTTTAAAAAGAGTCTTATATCTAGGACCAGAAGAATATTATACCATATGCCTCTCTTGAAGAAAGCAAATTCCTCTTACTTCATTAAACTGAGGCTTATGCCTATCAAAATAACACATTTTATTTGATTTTGACAGGTCGACGCGATGGGATTCCATTGTCCAAGGGTATGAGGATATGAATACGTCTGATCGCCTGGTTCCTTTGCTTTTAAAAGCACGCCTTGACATATAACTAAGAAAAAGCTAGGAATCTATTTGCAGGCAGTTTCAGATGGTTCTACATCGATCCGAGAAGAATTAGAGATCTTCTCTGCTCTGCACCAGAACCAAACACAAGGATCCACCAGTTTACATAACTGAAAATGGCATGCAAAATATCCATGCTTTCATAATTTTAATTTAAATTGCAGTGTGGCCGCACTCTTGATTATAGGTGCAGATGTGGAAAGTGATGCTACCCTCTCACTTGAAGAAGCCCTTGTTGACGCTTATAGAATTGATTACCACCACCATCATCATCTGTTTTCTCTCCACAAAGCCATAAGTATGGATCTATTTTTCTGATACTCGAAAGACGGATGCATGGGGGTGCGTGTGTGTAATCTAATTACCACCTCTGGTCCTCTGGTTGACAAATTTGAATACATAAAAAAATTAGTTAAGTTAGTTACTAGTAATAAATAGGTGTTGTTTTTCCTAAAATATCCTTACTAATCAAGTATATTGGCCGGAGCTACCACTATTATAAAAATTATATTGAAATAAAATAGATAAATATAAGAAACAAAGTAGATTAAGATCTTATATTTATGATCAAAATAAAAATCAAACAAAGTTTTAGGTCCTTTTTGGCACGAAGCATTAAAAATAAAAAGTAGGGATTAAGATTAGAATTGAGAAAATATATTTAAATAGTGTTTAACATAAGAGATTGCTTATTACATGAGATTTGTTTGATCTCATGTAACAGATAATTATTCATATTAAATACTTTTTAATGATTTTTCTCAATTACAATCTCAGTCTCTATCTCTCATTTTTAATATTTCGTACCAAACGGGATTTTATATTAAGAACGGAAGTGGTATGGTTATAAGCATGCCTGCTGATACTGGCTTTAAAAGGAAACATGTGGGCGTTTCATGATCAATTGCTGTTTTGACAAATTCGAAAGTCCGGGAAGGGGTGAAGGTGTGGAATCGTGAAAGGGGCTTTGCATGGTCATTATTTGACAATTTTGAGTAAAACAGTAGTTACACCGTAGCTTGATCTAAGGCCCTGAACGGATAAGCTCCTAAAATCTTGCTTACTTTTCCAGGTTTTTTCTCCCCGCCCTTACTTCTCCACGTTACTGTTTACATTTATTTGGCAACTCTTATTTAAAAAAAAAAAGAACTTAGCTATTTCCAAGAAGAATGCGATTGAGGCATAGTTCAACCTGCATAGGGGATAATGCACGTTTTAATCTTTTATATAATACTTCAAATATATTTTAAATAATTGATCCAAGCCTTGCTGATTAATTACCTGAACAATTCTGACACGGCCTTTGTGATCTGACCTATATTAAATAAAAGAGATTTAAAAAATTACTTAATTATAATGCATATTACATGATCTTTCTAAATCATTTTGTAAGCTAAATAAATTAGTTTTTAAAAAAATAAATATAAATATTTTAAATAATTTTTAAATTTTCTTAATCTTTCTAAATTACTCAATTGGATAACATATATTAGGCACTATATGAAGTAATTTATCAATTTTATGAATTTGTTTTTCAGACGGTACTACTACCGCTCTGGAAAAGAACAAAATAAAATGGGAAAGAGAAAAGTAAATTCAAATAAGGGCGTTATGACTTATGAGAGAGCGGAAGCCGTGAAGGCGTGAACGCAAACAGTCTCCGTCCAGACAACGTGTGGTTGGCGTGGCAGCCCCACGTGGCTCATTCTCACTGATGCTTTTACCTTCTCTTCCTCCCCATCCAATCCCTCCGTAGATTCCTTCGAATCTTCTTCTCTCGAATCTCCATTCATCTTCTTCCTTCTTTACTTGTATCTCCGCTTCACATCCATCACACAACATGCCCCGCTCCTTCTAGCCTCCCTCGCCTGGCAGAATGAGAGCTTTGAATTCGCATTTCGTCATCATCGATCTTCACTCTTCCTGGCGCTCCGCCCACCATATCCCCTCTTCAACTCTCGCCTACCTCAAATCCTCCACCGTCATTTCCACCATCTCCTCGTCCTTTCGTCGAACGCGTCATTCCCACAGAGCGATCCGCTCCAATTCATCTTCTGCCTCGATCCCGTCCCCGGAAATTCGAAGACCCTCTGACCGATTCTCTTCTGCTAATGGCTTCTCCTCCTCAAGTTCTCAGAACCTGCCTTCCACTTCGCGCACCGGGGCTGCTTCAGAATTAGAGCTGTTTCTCGATTTATTGCCTTTGAAAATGAGGAGGGAATTGTATCGCCACGACGAACTTGGCGGGCTTATTGAAGTTGTGATGGATTTGGGTAGGAAGCCTATTGCTCGGTTCCCATCTGGTGACTGGGAAATCTCGCAACACCCCATAAGGCACGATGATTTACGGCACGCGATTTCCAAGGTAAGTTAACGCATATGGCTTCTATGATTGACCATCTTGTTGGAAATTGCGAGTCTAATACCCAACGGGATTAGCTCATTAACACGATGGGAGTTGATTCCTCTGGAGAGTGTCAACGCGTGGTTAGTACAACCTCAGATAGATAAGGAAAGATTGATAACTTCTGTTCTATTAGACAAACTTTAGTAGTCAAACTTCACCCTTGGTCTCGTTATTTCGGCTGCTAACTGATTACTACTTTAGCTGGAGATCCTTTGTGTGATTGTATCAATCTTTATCGAGTTGAACTGTGTCTGGAAGCTGAGATCTACTACTTTTTCAGAGAATTTTTGTTATCGTGTTAGGTTGGTGAGTTTTCTGATGACAACAGATCGGGTATTGATAGCTCTTTACATCGTATAAGTGCAATTCGTAATCGTAAATTGCAAGTTATTGGCCTCACGTGCCGGGTGGGTCGAGCTGTAACTGGTAGTGCTGAGATTATACGTGATTTAGTGGAGGACGGAGGCTCCATCTTGGTAATAGGACCTCCTGGAGTGGGTAAAACAACCTTAATCAGGTAAAACCTGTCAGTGAATAAATTTGTGTGGTTCCCCTTTAGCATATGCTATATTTACCATGTAAAGCTTATTCATCAACGCAGTTTTGCGAATGTCAAAATATGTTAAAAGATTTTGGAAAGATTAGTGCTTTTTAGGCACCTTTGGCCATTAAATTAGTAGTTGCGTTTTTGATTGACCGGTATATATGCCTAATGTGGCTTCGTTTGTCTAGAGAGATTGCTAGGATGCTAGCAGATGAATTTATGAAGCGTGTTGTCATAGTAGATACCTCCAATGAGATTGGAGGTGATGGTGATGTCCCTCATGCAGGCATTGGTCGTGCAAGGAGAATGCAAGTTCCCAATGTAAATATGCAGCATAATGTGAGTACTCATCTCAATCTCTTGTATTCTGAGACTTCTGATGTTTTTCTGCCTTTTGCAGTGTTGCTTATGTTGTTTCTTTATGCAGATTATGATTGAAGCAGTAGAAAACCATATGCCCGAAACCATCATAATAGATGAAATTGGGACTGAGCTTGAGGCATTAGCAGCAAGCACCATTGCTCAAAGAGGAGTTCAATTGGTTGGAACAGCACATGGGATGACCATAGAAAACATAACAAAAAATCCTTCTCTACAGATTCTTGTTGGTGGCATAGAGGTCTAAAACTGTTCTAGGATTTATCTCAGTTTCTTTATTTATATTGGTTATCATACGCTATTGATTTTCTTTTTTAGTTAATCCATTTTCAAAGAGAATCAATCTTGAATTTTGAAAGAATATTTTAAAGGGACATGTGAGTTTACCAAGCTAGTAATATTTAATGGACGTTCTCTTCAATAGAGTGTGACCCTTGGGGATGAGGAAGCAAGGAAAAGAAAAGTACAGAAGACAATTCTTGAAAGGAAAGGACCTCCTACATTTACTTGTGCTGTAGAGATGATATCCAAAACTGAATGTCGTGTTCACCATAGATTAGATGCAACAGTGGATGCCATTTTGGCAGGTTCTCTCGGCTTCCTTAACAAAATATCAATTTCATTTAACTGATATTTACTTCTGCATGTTTGTAAAATTGAAGTTTAAACGGAAAAATTATGTATTGCAGGAAAGTCTCCATTGTATGAACTTCGTCAATGGGATGACTTTGCCAATGATTCAGTGAAGTATACTCCACTGCTTGAAAAAGACGGTGAAGAAAGACCTTATGCAACTGATGATAGTATCATGAATGCTGGCATTGACTCCAGTGAGCAAGAAAGAGATCACCTTTCGACTTGGTCCAAGAAATGGAGCTCTAGTAGATCTGGAATCAAGAGGAGTGCTCCTCTTCAAGTGTATACTTACAAGGTAAATTGTTTTAAAGTTTGTGCTTGCTTTATAAAGTAATATGGAATCGGACATTTTATCAAGGATTTTAATCCTTGGCTTAATTGACAAGTGCCATGATTATAAAACCTGAAATAATTATATGGCTGGAGACTTGTCGTAATATGTCTTTTTTGGACAATGCTTATTCTTTTGACGAGATTAGATCCTTGAAGCTGATCTACTTCAAGTAGCTAAGGTGATGGGACTTGAGGATGTAATAGATGTAACTGGTGATATTGGAGCTGCTGATGCAATTCTAGCATTGAGTTCTGAGTTACGACAGAATCCGTGGATCCGTGGAGTTGCGAAATTCCACCAGTTGCCTGTATTTGTCATTAAGGTGACCTCTGACTGCCTCTTTATTTCTGAATCAGCGTATGTTCCTGTATTTTGGCATTTGATTCCTTTTTAATTTCAATTTTTTCAGTCAAATACCATGGCACAAATGGTCAAGGCAGTGCGTATGCTCCTTGGGCTAGAATCATTTGGCCCTACGTCAAAGAAGCCATTTAGCGACTCCTTAAATATTGAAATTCAGGATGATGAACCAAAACGAAAACCATCTTTGGAAGAAATTGATGCCTTGGAGGTACAAGCCCTGCTTCTTAGTATATGACTGCACCTCTTGATATTCCACAATCTGCATGCAATTCTGGGTCATGCTCTGTGCTGTGCAATCTAGCACCATGAAAAGTGACTGTTATGAAAAGTGACTGTTTTGTTAATGCATCGTCTCAATTTCAGTGTTCATTGCAAGATGGTTTTAAAGGGGGTTATTCTTCAGAATGGGCATGTGCTCAAGCTTGTGAGCCAGTCTGTGTCAGAGCCAGTCTCAAATTGTAATGCAAACCTAATTAGTGTCAATTATCACTACTTAGGTTTGCATGATGTTATGTATGTCACAATTTTGTTGAATAACTTCATAGCTAAGGTTAAACGCGGCATCAACCTTTTCCCCCATATTATAAAGCAGTCGTTTGCTTTTTCAGTAAATTGTTGCTCGGGTTATATTATATGCAATCTCTCTAGTTCGATTAATGATGTTATATTCTAATTTGTTTTGTTGACAGGAGGTCCGCCTTGCGATAGAATACATTGTGATTCCCGGCGGAGAGCCGGTGGAGCTTCTTCCTCGACGTTCTGAAATAATTGCCCGGCAGCTTGAACTTGTAGAAAGCTATCAGTTGTCGGCTGAAAAGTCAGGTAGTGAACAGAACCCCAGGTTGCAGATTCTGCCCTTGAAGCTGAGCGGGAATGCAAAAAGAAGCCCTCTAAATCGGGTTTCTGGGGGTGGCAATCGCACCAGTGTCACCAGACTTCCTCTTTTGCCTGAATAACAAGAACTCAATTATTCTTCCAATCCTAACACGGCTACCAGTCCTATGGTGTACATGTAACATTACTTGTACAGTCATGTAATACAATTCATCATGGCAATTTCTTTGTAACTGAAAATAGGCAATGTCCATCAACAAGTTGTTGGTTAAGATAGTAAGTGATTTCATTTGCAAGAAAGCACAAGTTCGAATTTGGGGAAGTGACCTTAACCCTCCCGGTTAGATAGAAATTACTCTAAACTCTCAAGGCTAAAGTGATTAGAAGAAATTCTGAGTTATATATACACACACATATAAAGGCAATCCTCACTGAATATTTTGCGCAATTTAATGTAGGACTTTATTAAATTGGTCCAGTTTGATGGGGTAGCCAAGTCGAGCCCATCACTGCGTCATTTCATTAGTTAAATAGTTTTAATTACTTAATTAATTTTTTTTGGAAATAAAATATCATTTTTTTTTTTGGAGCTGAAAACAAAATATCAAATTAAGAACTATTGTATTTTTTTTCACACCATTCCTTGACTCCGAAGCTTGATGCACTCTGACAGAATTAAAAATATTCTCTTTTCATTGCCATCAGTTGTGAACAATTAAAATATGTATCTGATTTCGATCAATCCGCAAAGGCTTAGAAAATCTAACACGCGGTGAATGAGCTAATAGAAAATTAGTTCAAAATGCAAGTAACCTCTCGTGCTTCTTCTAGGACCTTGTAGAGGATTTTGTTTTTGTTTGTTGCCAAAAAGTCTATTTCACTCAAGTAACTTTCGGAATACAATTAAGTCCAGAAAATAAGGGGGCACGGCAAAGCTAAAATGAACGAGTATCTAAGAGATAATTATTCCGATCCTGTAGCAAAGTGAAAATGATCTCTTCATTATAGCCTCATCTATCGCATTAATTATTTTTCTCCCAAAGTATTACTATTTAATGCATCATTTTTAAATTTAAATTAATGATATATTCAATAGTCCAAAAAATAAGAAAGGTTTCTCAAGAAAATATCATAAATTGTTGACATGTTAATAACAAAAAACTAATTTATTTTTGTTATATTTAGAGATCTATATTTAGAAGCGAAGAGAGTATACTGTTTAAATTTTCAGGTCAAAAGTCAATCGTTTTAACTTTTCCAAAAAAATCGTGCCTCAATTTTATTCCCAATTAATAGGCTTCAAGTTAAAAATAAAAATCTTTCACATTTTATATTTATAATATTCAAATATTTTAAATCCAAAGTATAGAAACAGCAGGATAGGCGATAAGTTGTATTTTTTTTTCTTTTTTTTTTTTTGGGTAAAGCGAGATAAGTTGTATTTTCCTTTCATGATAATTGATAAACGTGCAGCAAATCACACACTTCATTATTTTATTAAAAAAGCCTCGTTTTTTCCCTCTGAAATAAGAAATCTTCGCAAATTTTTTTTTTCCAACACAAAATATGTTAAAATTTGTTTAAGTTTACAGTTTACTCGAATATTTTAAATTTCTTGCAACAAGCTCGCCTCCCATGTACCGCAGTGACCACTCGAAAAAAACCCCCGATAATGGGCGCAAATCAGCCCCCAAAAAATAAAAAATAATGAAAAGGGACAATTAATCTGGAGGTTTTCCACTCAGTTTTGAATTAGGTCCTTGAGTTTTTTTTTCCTTTTTATTAGATCCTTTAACTTTTTAATGTTATATTTATTAGTCCTTCTGTTAAATAAAATAAACACCATTAGAAATATGTAATTAACGCTTAAAACATTTTTCTCCTTTTCTCTTTTTTGGCCATAACCCAGACCATGCTCTCATTTCTCAACACATTTCTCTTCTTCGTCATTCTCCTGACTTCATCATTCCTTCCCACCTCTCCATAACACCTTCCCTAAGGCGCCATAAGAATAAAGTACTGTATATAAAAGAATGAAGCCATTTGTCTCTGCTCATTCATGGACTATTCCTTGTGAGTCGGTATGTGTGTTATAGGTGACTTCTTTTCTTTTTACCAGGTTGTAGATGATTGTGTTGATTTGCTTTTTGTCTTTTTCATGTTTTTGCAGTAGCAGATGGATGCATGTCTAATCTTTAATGTGATTGTTTCAATTTCAACTTTGCTTTGAATAGAAAGCTATTGTACGCTGAATTTGATGCTCTTGGTTTAACAGAATATATTGTTAGTTACAGAAAGACTTAGCAAATATCAACATTTGCAAAACCCAGCTCTCACAAAAGCTTCCCAACCCACATTCCTCTGCTGCCATAACCAAAACCAGATATGCTGGCAATTTAGTCTTTTGATATCACCACTGATACGGTATTAAATTATTTGTTTTCATTCTATGCTTTGTAGTTTACCAATATATTTGCATTTATGAAAAGTAATTTATTGATAAAATTTTATTTGTTTTAGGTGGTGGAATCCTTGATGACAATGGAAGAAAGGGAGTCCACCAACAAGCAGTACCGCCTAGATATCCTAACACTGTGGCTTTGGCGGTTCAGCTTCTTAGATAACATTGTCCCTGTTGATGACAATGACGGGAAGGAATGGTGAGGTAGGGAGAATGATGGGAAAGAAAAAGATACTAACGGGAGCATGATTTGGGAGAGCAAAAGAGAAGAATGTTTCAAGCATCAACTGCAGAACCGCGTTCATTTTATTTAACAAAAAAACTGATAAATATAACATCAAAAAGTTAAAAGACCCAATAAAAAGAAGAAAAAAAACTTAAGGACCTAATTTAAAATTAGGTGAAATTATAAGGACTTCTAGATTAATTTTTCTTAATGAAAAAAATATGCAAAGGTGGCGAACAAAAGCCGCTGCCTCAATTACCAGGCCCTCGTCTGCCAGGCCTCTCTGTCCTTTTAACAATGTCCCTGTTTTTGTCTGTGTCAATGTTGAATAATTGAAACTTTTTTTCAAAAAAAAGGGGTCAAATGAAGAACACAAACAAATATTTCAACACACAAACTAAGTTTCTCCCCCCTTTTTATTCGATGGATTTGGGAGGTTTCTTAATTGATAGCCAAAGTACCTGTTTCTTGAAAGGGGGATGGTAGACTTCATGAAAAAGAAGCTTCGGGTCAAGTAAGAGGGGAAGACGTGATCACGATACTGCATTGTCTTTCCTTTTCCTCCTCCTTTTTTTTCTTTAGGGTCAACACTCTGTCTGATTTACCAAGTAAAGTATCACTGAAAAACAAAGTAGCGATATTTTTCTCGTAAGCTTCTTATAATTCTTCACAAGGTCTCCTTTTCAACTTGCTTTACGGATTGATCAAAGAAACTCCAACTTATTAAATTATTCGCTCCCACATAACCCCAAAACAAAAAAAAATTATTCGCTGCTTAGCTATGGCCACCTAAGCAAAATGCCTGACGTATTTGACCCTATGAGGGAATGATTCAAAACATGTCCAATCTGAGGGCCTCATTGAAAACGCGGGTTCTGTATGAGCTTTTTCCTCATTCTCCTTCTAAAAGGACGGATAGAGATTCTAATTTTTCCCTTATTTGATCATTACTGTTGTTGCTCAACATAAAAATGTAAAATCTACACGGAGGCATAATGCATATAACTCTTGATAACCTTCTTTCGAGCTTCCTGTAATTTTTTTTATTTTCAATTTTCAATTTTCCTTGACATTCATTAGGCTTTAAATAACCTTTTTATACTTCAGTCATTTTCTGTACATTTCAATAAGATTTCAATGCTAGAAAAATAATACAGTTCTCTACATATTTTTAAATTATTATTTCTCTAGCACCTCGTACAGGAAAAAGAATCTATTCATGAAGTATCAAAGAGATCATATCTCAGCAACCAGAAAACTCTCAATACAAGAACTAATTGAGAAACCATTTTTTTTTGTTACGTAAAATTTAATGGAACACGGAGCCAAGCTACACTTATTTCCATGTAAGAAAAGTCAAGATCTTTGCACATCTTTCAGTTGTTCCATCTGTTTAAAAACCGTCAGCCGCTGTTCGAGTTATGCCAGGAATGACACCTAAAGACTGGTCAATGACCAGATCTCACTACGGATGTGTTTGGATTAACGGTGGAGAAGTAACTTTTTTTTCAATCTGACTTTTACAGAAGTCAGATTGGATAAAAGTCAGATAGGGTAATGTGATTTATGTTTGGATTGGATTTTAAAAAAAGTCAGTTTGAGAAGCTGAAACTTGTTTGGATGATAAATGTAAAAGTAAGTTTAGATGTAAAATGACTTAAAAGGACATGAATTTTATTAATAGTATATATCTAATATTAGATATATATATAATGTGACTATTTTTTAAGAAGGAAAATAAAATTATTAAAAGTAAATAAATTTAATTTATTATTAGAAAAAAATTATATGTATAATGTGGCCATTTTAAAAAAAGTACTGAAAATAAAATTATTAAAAATAAGAAAATTTAATTTATTGTTATAAAGGAATTATATATATAATGTGACAATTTTTCCAACGGAGGAGTGTGTGTGTTGTGAACTTGTGATTTTGTTTTATTATGAGGTGAGAGAATATTCATGCAGGGTGAGGGTTAGGTGGGTAAAAATTTTTAACACAGCTATAAATTTTCCAACGGTTTCTTTCACCGCCCACAGCACCTCAAAACGCACCAAAAGTTTACTTTTCTGAGAAGCTCACAACAAAAGATATCTTTTTTACAAAAAAAAACATTAAGTAAATAATGAAAAAATCGCATGGTTCTTCATTTTTTTTTTTCAATTTTACGTTAGTATTTACTTTTGCGATAATTTATGTTCAGTATTTACTAAAAAAATATTATCCTTAATTTATTGTTTCACTTTACAACATGTGAATGTCAAAAAAGAAATAAACTGTTCATGTCCAGCATCATCATCTTCTCTTCTCTTTCTTTCTTTTTTTTCTCTCCTCTCGCAACCCCACCATCTCTCACCCCCAACCGCTCATCACTCCAAAAGCCAAAAAAAGTAGCTTCTGCTGCCAACAGCTCATTGACCCCATAAGCCCATCACAAAAAGAAGTCAATCCAAACAACTTTCACAATCCCAAAAGTAGCTTTTACTGATGGAGATGTACGTTTAGGCCATGAAACGCGATGCCAAACCACAACCTACATCTGCTAGCACGGCAGGAGCATTAATGTCATTAATACAAGAGAGTACAAAGAGAATATAATGAATAAAATTTACTATAAAGAGATAATAACTCGCATATATTTATTAGGGATAAAAGTGAAAAGTTAAAAATTTTAGCCAAAAGATTTATTTCTTGTATTTAAGGACATCAAGAAAGATTTCTTATAAAAAGGGATGGAGGGAATATCAACTTAATTGGAAGGTGAGGCAGCAATAATATCATCGATTAAACTGTAACAAGCTAGTAACTTAAAGCACAGAACAAACACACAAGGAAATTCCTAAGATTCCTTCCCCCCATGCGCACACACCACCTCCATGGACGCACAAGCTGATCAAAGTACTCACACAATAAGACATTTTAGCCATGGTACCTTATAGGATACTAAGTACTAGCAGATGTTTAGGATACCTTGTCCCAACCATAGTCGTTCCAAACAAGAGACAAGTTGCCGGTAATTTTGAAAGGACCATTTTCATAAAACAAAGCCAATTCACTGCTACAAACCAGGTCCCCGCGGTTAACCAAATCACAACAGGATCCTTCTTGCTGTTGCGAGATTCAAAGAAGAAGTAGAACATCCTGCCGCATTCAACATATATGAAATAATTTAAAAGAATAAGGACATCATCCAAAAAACATAAAATAACAATTACAAAGAACCTTTTTGGCGTTGATAGAGTCATATTCGGCTTATGTGAACATTGTAAAGTAAACGCTTAAAAAATTCAGGGTTTACAGCTAGGTGTTTTCAGACATAGGAATGAATCGGGGAATGTAAACCATAATAAACCAACAATTTTGTTCAAATAATTCAAAAGAAAGAGTTTAGCCCAGAAAAACTTGAGAGGAAATTCGACCTTGCTGCGTGAGAATGATCGATGTTGTAATAACCAGCATGATGACCGACCCAAATCTTCAAGCGAGACCCGAGATTCCAAATCCACCACATAGGGGAAACTGAACCGCTTCTCAACAATCTTCGGCTCAGCAGAAGAATTACCAGCGAGAATGATATTAATATCCCCGCGAGGGAACAAACTGAGCTCCCTAATGAGCTTCTTCTTCGCCTGAACGGATGGGAAATCATATACCCACCTGGCGAAGATCATCGTCGGTTGTCGAAGACAAAAAGGCGAGACGAATGCCATAGTCAGCAAGAGCACAGAACACAGGTGGAATCATCCTAAAGAACCCATCTTCTTCATCCCGGAGAGACCACACTTGGCTTCCCAAAAATAATAGGATGCAGAGGGAGAGAGCGTGCTTGCTTGCAGTTGAAGCAACGAGTACGTGGACAGATCCAGATGGCTATTGCAGCGAGGCTCAATACATATGAACGGAGGACTGTGGCCCCCCTCCTAATATCAGAATATTATTCGGAATACAGAAAATTATGAATTCTTGTTGAACGGAGACAAAATTTGATGACGTGTGAAGTTAAGGTATAGGTAAAAATAAAAATGCAAGTTTTTTCAGCTTTCGATGATGAACAGTTACGTAGCAATATATCAATCATTTGTGAATTACAAAAATCTACTTTGAATGAACCCCGAGGGTTAGGTCAGCTGGTTGGGGCTTATCCTAACTTAACCACGGGTCTTGAGTTCGAACCGTGAGAATGTAGCCACCCTGAGGGGTCAGAGGGCGCCGACCGAAAGGTTCCTTGCAAGCCTTCGATCCGGATTAGTCTGGGACTGCTGTCACGGCTGAAAGATGCCTATTGCCCTGGGATACCGGAGGAGAAATCCAAAAAAAAAAAAATCTACTTTGAATGAAGCTAGAGACGTAATCAATCAAAACCCTTGACGCCCAAACTACACATCCGAAGCTGCGATTCCGACCTAACCACCAACAGCAATTCATCAACGCCTTTAACGATCAACTTGCTGGTGATGTCAGATGTCCATGAATAACTCTGACATCGGTCAGTCTAGTAAATCTCCGCTCATCCTCCTAAAGAAAAACCAACTCCTTCCCTCTGTGAAATCTTCGCTCTCGACATCCGTCAACCTCCATAGCAATTTTTTAAAATTATTCCAGAAAGGGAAAAAACGTCCATCAGTCACTCTCGCATTGCATTAAAAGCATTATTATCCATTACAAATAACCAAAATAATTAAATATATGCCAGATTAATTATCCAAATAACTTGCAAAAACTTTTACGATTAATCAAACCATTAATGAATCATCAATATATAACACTAAAGAAAAATAGCCCAAAACGAAAAAACAAAAAATAATTTTGGATCATTACAAATTAAAAAAAACCCCAGCTCAAGACGGTTGGAAGAGTATTCTTTTCTTTTTGGGGGCCAAAAGGTTTGAATAGTGTTCGCTGGTTCACTTTCTTGCTAGTTCTAGGAGAGTTTGAACCGGACATACTGCTAGCTCACAGGGAGTGTTTGGATGGAAACCAAACTATAGTTTCAAAAGTATTTTTACAGTTTACAAAATAAATATATAAAAGAATTTATCTTATTTTACGGAAAAGTGATTTTGAAGGTTGTTTAACACCCTTATAATCTAACTGATCGAACTGGCCTGTACAGTTCTGACATGACCAACAAATATTAATGTGATATTATGAGTTAGTTCATCAAATTTTTTGTAGTACCAACTGGGATAATCAGATCTTTTCAACTTGGTTGTCTACTTTTAGGGTGTGTTTGGGTGTCTCCCAAACCAAAATAACCCAAACCCATAAAAAAAATTAAAACCATGATTTTGACCCCAAAACCATGGTTTTGGAAAAAGCATTTGAATATGCTTTTGCACAAAAAATTAGAGAGTGTCATACGGATACGAGGATCTTTTTTTGGGACTAGACACTATGCCCCTTAAGCTTCAATCTTCCGGTCCTTCACTGTTTAGAGAGGTGGTATGTCTTTTTTTTTTTTTTTTTTAACCAGAAAGAGGTGTATGTTTTGTTACATTGTACTTTTTTTTATTTATTTCTTTTCTGTTTATAAAAAATATTCATCTTTTTCAAAAATATTTAATCTTATATTTTATAAATATTTTACACATTAGTAATAATTAATTAATTATATTAAAGATGAGAGGTAGTATGTTATTATAAAAACTAGTTGTGAAAAAATGTTATAGAATTTCATGTTTAAAATCTTTAAAGAAAATTAATATTTTTCTATTAGAAAAAAATTATTTATTTTTCTATAAACATATTTAATCTTATAATTTATAAATATATATGCATATTAATTATTAATTAATATAATATCTTATATATTATTAATTATGTTGGTAAAAATTATTTTGTTAACAATTTTATTCCTTCAAATCAAAATATATTATAAAACCTATCCTTATATAATTGTCATATTAACTTGCCCTTTTAGTAATTTACACAAGTAAAAAATGCTTCTGGTAACAACTATCCAAACACTCTCACTTTTCAGAATTACTTTTTCACAAAATTTATTCTTCAAAAAATCTATTCTCCAGAAGCTATTCTTCAAATCATGGTTTCCAAACACCCCCTTAATAGATATTCGTTTAGTTACCCTCACACCTCTGTCTTATTCTCGAGTGTGAGGAAACCAGGTTTTTGCATCCGTTTCGTCGATTCACACATAAAATACCAATTAAAAGTCAAATATACAGTAAGAAATCAAAAGATGGTTAAATATTTTATTTATTACTTGTAATAAAATAATTCTAGGTAAAAGGTAATCGTATGGCAGAGTTATTTAAAAAAAAAAAAAACAACACACCATCCAAGAACCTTGTAAGAAACGGCTTATAAAAGTGCAGTGATGAAAACATATCAATTGGTTTTTCTCTTAAATCAACGAGAACTAGGGACTTTCCATCTGTTTTCTTGCGAAAAAGAAAAAAATGTACTAGGAGGATAAAGTAATGATCCTCAATAGTATCCCCTCTCTTATAACCATCATGACCAGTGAGTGGCAAATGAATGGAGCTTTAAGGCTTTACAGGGTTCTTGCTTCAGTCGACATTTATTTCAACCTTGGAACAATTAGTCAAAGAGCCCGTCGTCATGCCAAATATCAACCAAGAAATCTACCATCTCCTGCATCAAGTGACCAATACATCAAAATAACATCACGGAGCACAGATTCAGAAAGTTTTTGAGGTTTCCCTCAACTACTCGTACAACATAATGATAGGGAAATCTAAAAAACCATCTTCAATGGCATAGATTAGTGAGCTGCGGAGATGCCTTGAGGGCATCACTTTATAATCATCATTCAATGTCCCTTCCCTTCTCTCAAGGGTACAGACTTTCTATCCTCGCATATGTCGCCTTTTTAAAGGAGTCAAGGATGCAACAAAGTTGAAATACTATGTTTTTATTAAAGGACTTGCAGCAAATATCTAAGAAAATGCAGGCAAGTTTTATCCTTAGAAAAATTTCGCCGCATTAATTATAAGTATTACTTCTATGATTTTGATAGGCATATGGCTGTGTATGTTCATGCAAACGATAGAATCTTACCGGCAAAGGTATTGGCTCTGCAAAAGGTTCATTAGTAGAAAGTAACTCTTCATATGACGTCGACCAACTGCATCAAGGATATTTTAAATTGTTTAGAGCAGCGATAATTGAAATTTTTTATGTAATTATTACAAGCATAACTTTAGCACAACCCCGTAACAAGGAATACTATATCCATCTGCCATTTTTCAAATTCGTAGTAGATGAGAATTTGGCTAAGTATACATGGAATAAGTTTCAATAAACCTGGAGAAAGACTTGTATTCTAAAGAGAAAAGAGAGAGAAAATCACCAAGTAACCAATGTAAACATTTTCACTGCTACAGAATGCATTGCTGACAGGGAAGGATTAACACCCAAAGATAGGAGTTGTCTGTGGATTAAAAAAAAAATATTGTATAACTACGGATTATAGAACCCATAATCCTAGATAAAACTTTTTTTTTTTTTCCTTTTTGTGATGATGAGATTAGGTCCCAGTGATACAATTAGGCCATCCCTAAAAAATAGAGACCAAAAAAAAGGCGGAAGGCCAAGTGGAGTGGAGATAAAACCACTGGCACTGGAAACAACAGCCAAGAGATGAGAAGAGAGTCAAGAGACGAAAGGAAGAGACAAGAAGTAAGATTTGCTCTGCCATGATAAGGGGATGCTTAGGGAGTTGTTGAGAATGTCTTTTTGATAGAACTGAGTTCCAGTTACAAGGCACTTTTGGACCAAACACCAGAAAGTAAAGAGAGGACCGGCCTCTCAAAAGCCAGCTGTTAGTTTTGGGAATATCTGTAAAAGCTGATGCAGGGTATTTTAGAATGATCCATACAAATTCAAGTTCTTTCTATCTTTTGCTTCTCTTTTCTGTATTCTGGCGTTCTGTGTGAATATACCAGGGCCTAACTTGAGCATGACATTAATCATTAACAATGAAACAGTTTCATTTTCATTCTCATGGTTGTGCGGCAGTTGTCATCAGTTAATAAATAGAATTCAAAGGAGCACTGGTTTACATATCTAACCAAGAGAACCACCACATTCTCAAATATTCGATAAGGATTCACAGATTCAGTTCCTCCGATAGGGGGGGTATACCTAATAATTGGGTCTTTAGCCATTCTTGGTGGATGTTGAGACTTATCTCCAACCCACTTTCTTCTCTCTCTCCTCATGCCATGCAATTGCAGCTGCATAGTATATTCATCCATATTAGGCCTTAAATAACAAGAACTTACAAGAATTGAGATTAGGGAAAAAAAATTATGACTATGACTTTATCCTTTCTTTCAATCTATTAACTACTTCCTAGAGAGTTAACAATTCGAAGCTTGTTGTCTCCCACTCAGATGGCCATGAACTCATGACTACCACATGATTGGAATACGCAGATTTAAATATCCTATAGTAGCACATTGACTGGCCACAAAACTTAATTCTAGGATCTATTGTTATCATATTGGTGGCTCAGTTTCCCAGAGCCCGAAGTTTTATGTATCTGATACAAAAGGATTTCAAAGAATTGGTAGGGGAAATCAATTGCCGGAGACAGAGTGCTCATAAAATTTATATAACAAAACGTAGAATTTAGATTTTCTGTTTGACAAACCACAGAACGGAAATAGAACTAGCTTCCTAGAAACTGACATGTCTGTTGTCACAAAGCTCCCGTTTAAGAGTCTTTCTAAGCATTGTTTTTTTTTTTTTTTGTTTATATTTTTACTTTTACTTTTTAGAAATATAGGATGTTATTTACCATGCAAAGGTTAAGGGATAGGTTGTAAACCCAAAAAAATCAAGATCGCCTCAATGACAAAGACTTGGGTTGGTCCCATATGAGTTATCAATTCATTGGCAATTTTCTTGCCACCTCAATCAAGATTTCTGATGTTTTCGCCCAACCATTTCAAAAGAAAATTTTAAAGATTGTTTTTCGCAACAGCTAACCATTGGTTCTCCTATAACCTCCCTATATAAGAAGGATGTTATTCAATACTGTCCCTACACCAAATTCTTCCCAAAAGTCTATGGATATACTTGAATCATCCTTATAATCAGCATCAATAGTGACAAATACCAATAAGATGAGTTTATTGATTTTTGTACAACAGCCTGGTTACAAAGAGATGATAACATGGTTTAAAGAGAAGAAAACATGCATCTATCTGATTGTGTGATAATCTCACCATGATTAACAAAAGAGGAAGTGTTTGTCAAATTTGGCTTCCCACTGATACGAGTACTTCTATATATCCCTTTTCACAAGGCATTTTCCCGTCATCTGCTGTTGTTGAATGCTTCAAGGTTTGCAACCTATTGGAATGTGAACTAACTGCACTGACTTCCATCACATCCAAATTGAGTGATCATTCCACACAATAATTGCAAAATAATAACATCTAGTGATTATTTCTTCTAGAATGAGCTCCAAGCTCCGTTACAGTTTTCTCCTTGAAATGACACAGTATTTGAAAAGAACTGATGCTCCCCAAAATTATTTCAGCTGCATGGATAAATAATTATGAGGGGAGAGGAAAAAACAAGGAAAAAAGAAAAAGAAAAAGAAAAATATGATCAAAGTTCCATTTCTGTTTCCCATGGTACAGTAATTAAATCACAAAAAAGAAAAATGAAGCGCATATCAGAGGAAAAACATTATGAGGGAAAATAAATGATATGCTAACATCACCAATTAGTCGCACAGATTGTCCTTCTACACTGGTTTTTCACATTATATACCTTCGGTAACGTGGTATAATTCATCTTAAATTTATGGTATGACTTTACAGTTTTCCCCCAAAATTGAAGGCAAGAACCTTCCAGCGCAGAAACCCGTTATACCCTCAATAGAAAATATAGTAATGGTTTTTTGGCAAAGCGAAAAAAATGTTCTTCAGTCCTCTCAGCCCTTCATTGGAGCCCTATAAGATTTCACATGGCTCATATTTGCAAGGAAACCAGCATACGACATCATCTTCCACAGAATACGACCCAACTTAAAGCTTCATTTTGCAGCCAATGATTGAAACTGAAATGACTGAATAGAAGAATACAGAGTCTCACCTCAAACTGTGGACTACCAGAATGCATTTGGCAATAATTTCCCTGCTTTATTTCAGCTAAAAGAACTCCAGTTGGAACTATAAGAGAAACCCATATAGAGTGAAACCTAGTCCTTCATTGCTCTCCCCTAATGGCTAATTCTAAACAAGAAACTTGATGCTGTTCTCATCCAAATCAAGTTTAGCTTGAATTGGGATAACAGGTATCATAGACCAGATAAATCCTAATTCTTAAAGCACTGATTCAACCTAAAGCTATCAATTAGAGAGGTCATAATACTTTTGAAAACCTTATGAAGGATGATATCAGATAAAGTCTCTGTTTAAATATTGATCAGAAGATAAAACATGAATTCTTCATTTTCACACTCATTGGTGCAGGAAAAATTAGTCGAAACTTAGGGTGATTGTTGATTTTCCGTCCAGATCTGGGACTAATTACTGAAAGATAAGAATACCCATTTTCCTACTGGATTTTATATCATTCTAATTTAAAGCACTTAACAAAGCTCCCAATCAAACGAAAGGCAAAGGAATGTAAGATAATTCAAGGACTTATATTTTGGCTATTGTCCTGCAAACTGATATTCAACTCTCACAGTAAGCAATTTAACACTTCTGTCGGATTGAATTGCATGATAAGAAAAAAACCGCATCAACAAAATAAATAAAATCACAGAACGAGTGAGCGAGCACGCACAGAAACATTTAGGGGAAAAAATTTGGCCCAGCATATCCAAGACAGAGACAAATCCCAGCAAGGACTTCCCTTAAGAAGCAATGCATTTGTCAAAAATTCAAAATCACAAACCAAGAACGGCGTCGCGTCCAGAATCAGAAACCAAATTTTGAAAAGGAGATTGGGCAGTACCATGTCGTCCTTTGCTCACGTTGGAGCACAGAATGATGATGATAGAGGGACAGAATGCAAGGATTCTTCAACATAGGATTCTGTAACATATATGGGACTTAAAGGACAAGGACGATGCTTCGGCAAAAATATAAAATAATAGGGGAAAAAGGGAAGGAAAAGGACGATGCGCCAGTAAATTTCGAAATGTCAATTTCTGATCTTGTTTGATTTGGATGTGATGGTGGGCATGTATCTGGAGGACGCTGCACAGTTTTATTGCCTGGATAAATGCTGTTGGAGTACCAGCGATATGACCATAATACTCTCCACCTACTTCACATGACATGGCGAAGAAATGGATGTGCGAGGGCATTTTAGTCCTTGTGTGACTCTCTCTCTAGAGCCGGCAAGGGGCGACAAAACGCAACCGCGGACACTGGGAATTTAGGATTAACTAGCCACGACCACCATGTGCCCGAGCCCAAAGCGGCGAAATCTTAAAATTAAATTCGGACAGCAGGTTATGTCCTGAAAGAAATGCTAAGTTGTCTGAGGTGGATATCTATGCATCCTGATTACCATTCCTCATTATTGATTTAGGAACAATTTTATTTTTGATTTAAAGTATACATTTACTTCTTTTAACTTTATACAAAATTTTAATTTGTCTTTTAATTTAAAAAAAAATATACTTTTAATTCTTTAATCCTAAATTTTTTTAAAAAAATGTGACATTAAGATTTAAATGTTAATAAAATATTTCAAATGCTAACCTATTAAGTTTAATTTTCAAAATATCTATTATTGTTACAAAAAATAATCATTAAAGTATAATGATTTAGGATTAAAGAACTAAATGTATGCTTTTTAAAGTTAAGAGACTAAATTAAAACTTTATATAAAATTAAAAAATCAAATGTATATTTTAACCAAATATTCGGGTGTTTTTTTTATCCGACCTATGTCAGAGCCTCTATCTCGTCCCTTCTCCGTCTTCAACATCCTTCCAAACTACTACTTTACACACCTCCAAGTTCTTCTCCTTCGTCCGCCTCATTACGTACGTTTGGATAAAAATTAAATTATAATTTAAAAGTAAATTTTATAGTATATTAAATAAATATGTAAAAAGTTTTTTTCAATTTATAAAAATTACTTTTAAAAAATATTTTTAAAAATATCCAAACACTTTTTAAATCCTAATGCTTCAGTCTTCTTCTCCACCTTCATCTAGAATTGTGTTCATCCAAATTTGTCCCCCCGTGGTTTCTCTACTATCCAGATTCTAGAATTCGATTCTGGTTATTGAGTGATGGTTTTGTTTTCCGCATCATTCGACTAGAAAATACACAACCGGAAAAAGGCTGATCCTCACCCTCCTTCCATCCAATCATATCGTTTTCACCTACACAAGGGGCAGCGGATGCCTCCTCACAAATGGGACCCTCCCATTTTTGTCTTCCCCTCTCGTGGCAGATTCCTGAGTCCAAGAATAATAAAATAAAATTCATATAATGAGTCTAAACCGCATCAAGATCGAACCACAAGTTTCATCACCAATACTCCCCACAATTTCATCAACAATACTTTTTTCCGAGACTTGATTATAATTCTCCTAGCTTTTTTTGTCAGTTACGTGCGCTTTCATATTCAGTTCCAAGTGCGTCTTACGCTACTGTTCTCATCCGGTCTCCGCATTGTTCTTCATCGATCCCACCTATTTAGATTTAATTCGCTCCGATTCTCGACAATTCCAGCGTCTTTTGCCTCCGGGCAAGCTCCAGTGAGCCTTATTTCTCCATTCTCATTTCTTAAATAATCTGTTTAGCCCTTGTTTCAAGAGCTCTCTCACGGCTTGATTCTTGAGGAAAATTACATGTTATTTATATCAAAGTGGTCATTATTTCTTTCAATTTTCAATATTTTTTCTTCAATGGAAAAAGGATTAGACTTCCGTTGTTTCCAATCCACAAACTCAAAACTGATATGCTGTATGTTGTTTTAACCAATTGGTTCAAGTTTTGCCGTTTTGGTGAGATGGGGACGAAGTTAAAAGTCACTATATGTTTTGAAATATTATGATTTTACTATGAGTAGTTAACTTGAAAATATGTGCGGGATAATTTCTGAAAAATTTTAAGAAATTGATTGATATGGAGTTTAATTTCTTTTGCGGTTGTCAGACTATTAGCCCCCTAATTCCTTGACATGTCTATACTATTATAAGATTTTGCCTGATAAAGTAAGGTACAATTCCCCTTTGTCACGTAAGTGCCCATTCTGTATTGTCCCCCTCATCCTTCTTTCCGTTCTCCTTTTATATCTCGAATTCCCCCTCTTTCTCTGCTTGCCCATTCTTAGTATTCTCTGGCACTTTTATTTGGTTTCCTTCCTATGTTTGTCCTTGCACTTGATTATTTTTCTAATGTATTTCCACTCAATACTATATTCCCGTGCAAGGTCATATTCTCTAGCAAAGACATGATATCCTCATTCTCACTGATCAATGGCATTGGTTTTTAGGTTCATTTCATTATGTGCATTTGATTGTAAAGAATTT
>NW_021634880.1:0-48856 GCF_004799145.2 Neltuma alba | reverse complement strand
ATCTAGAACGAATGGTAGCTCGGAAAACAGTCTATGGAGCTCATAGGACTTATAAATGATCTTATCGTGCTTTTGAAAGATAACATTTTACTTCCCAAAGTAGAACAGTGCTTTGCGACAAAGTTTGAGGCTTTAAAGGATATGGATCTAATTCTGAACAAAATAAGGGACTATCCTGTTGGCATGACTGCCAAAGATACTGGAAGACACCATATTGTGGAGGTAGTACTTCCTCCTTTGCTCTCCATTGCTTCTTTTTCATGCATGCTATTCTGGTTATGAACTCCATGTATGCTATTCCTTTTCTCTACGTCACTTCTTGTTTCATGCATGCTAGTGCTATTCTGGTTATGACCTTCATGTACGTGGCACTTGAGGCTTTACATATGGTACTAGGCTTGGAGGTGGAATACAATCTTGTTAGACAGAATTATATATACTTTCATGTGTAGCAAGTGATTAAGATGGAAATAATGGAATATTATAGGAAATACTAGCGTTAAGAATTTTTTTTTTCCTGTCTTTTCATTTATTGTACTCTCTTATTATGGGCTTACTATAAATAGCTCCTGAGAAAAGTACGTTAGGAGACTCCAGACCAGACTAGTTGAATTTTCAAATGCTATTATTTACTTTCTATCCCAACTTCTCAATTTTTTTGTTTCTCAACTTCCTCCTTCCATCTTTTTCTCTGTTTCTCTCCTTTTCTCCTTTCTTTTCCCCATTTTCTTTTTGTTCTGAACCAGATTAATAAACAATGAATTAGAGGAGTAGAGGAGTACTTAGTTGAGAATTGCATGATGTTTTCATAGATCAGTACTTATGTTGTTTTGAAGTTTTTAGTTCTGTCTATCTGTATATTACTTTGGCACATGTTTCTTAATACTCCATCTTGCTTATTCCAGGAAGATCCCTTGGGAGAAAAGCATCCTTTGGTGCATTGAGAATTATGATGTTGAAGTGGACAGTAGAGCGATGAATGGCACTGATATTGACGATGTGATTTCACAATTTGGAAACATTGTGAAAGGGTTTCGGCTGAGAAACAAAAATATTGCAGATAGGTTTGATGATTTTTCTGATTCTATTGATAAGTTTATTTCTCTTCTTCAGACAAAACTACTGGAAACAGAGACTGATGTAGTAATATCCTTGAGCACTTGGAAACCCTTAAAGACGAAGTAAATGCTGGGGAAAGTTTAAAAGCAGAACAGGAAAATACTATTGCCACTTTGCAGAATGATATCACAGTCCTGTTTTCTGCTTGTGCTGATGCTTCCTGTGAACTTCAATCTGTAGTTCACGAGAACCTTGTGGAACCTGGTTCTGTTTTTGAGACAATGAACCTTGATGCAGATGTACTGCCCAAGTATAATCAGAACAGCAAATACATGGATACTGCACGGAAGTTGATATCTGCTAGTAGGAAAGCACGGTATTTGATTCGAAATTTTGAATCCCAAAGTAAGAAATTAGACAGAACGGTTGAAGATTTGCAGAATCAGTTGAAGGAAAATAGAGCTGCTTCTGAAGAGGTCATAAGAGAAAGAGACCTTAGTCAAAACAGAGTTTTGCAACTGGAGTCTGATATCCAAGTATTAAAAAATCATGTAGTGAGCTGAGGAATAACTTAGAGGGTTATCATGCCCTAGAAGAAACATTAAAGGAAAAAGAAAAAGAGATATCATCATTGAACAGTGCTTTGTCAACAAAACAAGGAGGTAAACGTCAAAATCTTTATTGATCTGATTATTTGCTAATACTTCGTTTATTTTTTCATTGAATTTGCAGATGTTGATTCACCTGTTTATGATTTGATGTGTTTTATTTCAGAGGCAGAAAACTCCCTTCTCTCAGAATCACAGGTTAGAACTCTCTTTGGTAAGATTGATAGGATCAAAATCCCCTTTTCAGATTCAGCAGAAGATATGGAACCCACTACTTCGGCTCCTGTAAAGAAGCTCTTTAGCATCATTGATAATGTTATTCAGCTGCATCACCAGATGAGTTCTTTGTCCCATGCCGAAGAAGAACTTCAAAGAACCGTTGCAACTAAGGATCTTGAAATTAAACATCTGGAGGAGGAAGTGAAACAGTTTAATTGTAACTGGGAGGACTTGGACAAGGTGAAAAATGAGTTGTCTGGGTGCACCTTTGCTTTGGAAAAAATTCTCGGTATGTTGGGAGCCAGTGATTGGGTTGGAGATACAAAATCTACTGGTCTGAATGAATTGATACCACTATTGGAAAAGCAGGTTATGGCCATTCTTTTAGAATCTGAAAGTGCAAAGTCAAAAGCCACAGAACTTGGTGGGAAGTTGGTTGGAAGTCAGAAACTTATTGATGAATTAACAACCAAGGTTAGATTGCTTGAAGGCTCACTTGATGGTAAGACCTCTCAGACGGAGGTTGTCCAGGAAAGGAGTTTATTCGAAACACCCTCAATACCTGGGGGATCAGAGATATCTGAAGTTGAAGAGGTACTCACAGTTAATTTTAAACTTAATTTATTCGTTGATGCAATAATGGTGCCAGGTCAAGTTATAGAAGTTCAAATGTTTATTCTATGCTCCTTATGCTTGTTAGGTTACTCTAGTGTTTAAATTTAATGGTTAAAACAGAGATATATATATTATTGAAGTTCAAATGTTTTTTCTATAGTACTCCTTATGCTTGTTAGGCTACTCTAGTGTTTAAATCTAATGGTTAAAACAGAGATGTGTGTATATATATATTATTGAAGTTCAAATGTGTATTCTATAGTACTCCTTATGCTTGTTAGGCTACTCTAGTATTTAAATCTAATGGTTAAAACAGATATATATACATATACATACATACACATATATATATATTTATATATATAACAAACTAGGCTTTTAACTCCGGTTTGAACTTCTGTTGAATTGTTAGGCATGACATATTATATTCTTACGAATATATGCACTTATGCACACGCGGTTTCAAGCAATGCTTCTTGTTTGTATGTACAACTGCTGTGTAATTGCTAGCCAACTTGCACACTTTGTTGTTTAAATAACAAAACAATGTTTGATGTAGTGGATCTGGACTAGTTTGTTAACGGCTTATTTGAACTTTCAAAAACTTCTGTGTACAGTTGCACTAATTGGGAATAACATCGATATTTGCAGAAAGCATGTTTTATTGATTCAGTTTAATAGGAAGTTTTTAAGCTTTCTTATGTGTTCTACAAATAAGGGTGCTGTGTTGACATTGGTATTCTGGAATTGTTATTGAGATTTACTGGGCACCATTTGGATGGTTCCAAGTGTTCTTTTCATGTCTCTGTCTTTAGTTTTATATCTCCGTGAGCTTTGTCAATAGAGGAGTTCGCTTCAGATGGTTTCCATTTCCTCATCCTTTCTCAATGCTGATATAACTCGAGATTGCTTGAGATGTTGTGTCGGCTTTAAAATATTGGAATACTTTTATACATTGTGTGAGGAAACGCATATGTAAAATTGTATGTCTTTATTATGCAGGGATCACTTGGCAAGAATGTCATATCTCCTGCCCCATCAGCTGCACTTGTGCGAAATATGCGAAAAGGATCTACTGACCATCTCGCACTTGATATTGACGGGGAATCTAATCGTTTAATCAGCAGTGCTGATGCTGATGAGGATAAAGGTAATTGTAAGTTTATCACACCAGAACTGCTTAACGAAAGCTTGAAGACTCAACTATCTACTGCTATGCAGGTCATGTTTTTAAGTCGCTGAACACATCAGGATTTGTGCCGAAACAAGGAAAGTTCATGGCAGATCGTATTGATGGAATCTGGTAAAGTTCTATATTGTCTAATTGAAGTTTCTGTCAGTGGTAAAGAAAGCATATTGGTAATTGCCTCTTTTAACATTTTATTGGCTAACACAATGCCAATCTATGAACATACGAGGCAGGATCAAGGATGGTAAAACATAGAAGCATGAGCTGTTGGACTAATTCATATCCATTTGCATGATCTTAACAGATGCCCCACAGACAGTCCAAAACAAAATAACGGAGACCCTGCTGTATTTTGTAGTCCAAACTTATCCAGGCTTGAGATTCATTATGGGGGTAAATGATAAAATGCTTCGTATAGTTATATAGTAGAGATATTTGAAAGACAAGTGCCCTCACACTCTTCCTGGTGAAAAGAGTCTAGAGAACCTCAATGATCACATCAACCCGAAAAGTTTAGGCTGATAATGAAGGTCCAGGAATGATTTAATACATATATCTGATGGGTTCTCAACCGTGAGCTTTTAGGACTTGATGTGTAGATGAAACATTGGCTCATCATATTATATACTGAAACTTTAAGGGTCAGGGAATAGCAAGGACCAAATCCGAAAGTCTAAAATACTTGGTCATATGGACTTGGGTACTATGGTAAGAACTTCCTGAATCTTAGACTATAGGCCCCTCCGGTGGTCTAATCTAGTGGTGAGAGTTATGGGTGGCTGCCAAAAACTTTTATGTTCTAACCTCTACCTCAACAAGCACCTGAGACAAAAAATCAAATGGTCAAGTCTAGGAATAATTTAATCAGTATTTAAAACAGACTAAGATGGATTGAAAGACTAAGTTGGGGTTAAATTTCTTCCTGCAGGGTTTCTGGTGGTCGGCTTCTCATGAGTCGTCCCAGGGCAAGATTAGGACTCATTTGTTATTCGCTGCTCTTGCATATATGGCTATTGGCAACAATCTTGTAGGAGCTGGGGATCATCACCTATCTGAACCGTTCAACATTGCTCATTCTGCATCTTCAAATTGTATGATAGCTATACTAATACTTTTTTCCTTGTTTCCTGTCTCTCTTCTAGCTTCTTAATGTAGCCCAACATATTCTTATAGCCATGTATAGTAACCGTTCATTTGATTCTCTGCAGTCACATTTTAGGGATACAGAGAATCTAATCCTATAATATTTGGGGATGATTTTCCCCACATTCTTTGACCTCCGTTATCATAATTTATGAATTCCCTCAATTTGAATATTGAGATTAGATTTTCTTTTGGCCCCATTTTTGAGATTAGTTTAATACTACCTCCGGTCCTTAATATAAGATCTTGTTTGACTTTTATTTTAGTCATAAATATGAGACCCAAATCCACTTTGTATCTCATATTTATACATTTTTTTCCAAGATAGTATTCCTAACAATGGTAGTTATAGCCAATACATTTAATTAGCAAGGATATTTTAAGAAATACAACACATTTATTATAAACAACTAACTTAACTAGTTTTTATAATTATAATTAGGACGGGAAATAGTATATCAAATTATGATAGGCGATGAAAATCTCTTTGGTGGCTTCCAGTTGGTTTTACCACTTTTCACTCTGCCTTGCATATGTGTTCAGCGTAAAATACAAGGACGCTTCAATTGCCGCTGTTAAAATCACATTACTACGCAGCATACATTTGCAAAGTGTTCAGGGGGTGACTTTCATTGAGCTTTAGAAAAGCATTTTTAATCGGTTTACTGCCAAACACATTTGTTTTTAATTGGATGGGGTTGGCGATGTGTTACGGTCCTCACAATGCATGAAACGTGTTTTGTTCTGATTTTATATTAACACTTATAGTGATTACATATAAAAGCAACGTTTCTACGTGAACAAGGCACATACTTCAGTAAAAAAAAAATTTTTTTTTTTTAAAATCTTACGATTAAAAACTTAAAATTTATTATTGATGATTTTGTTTCAAGCTTTGGCTTCCAAATTAAATTCTTATTGTTTGGAATGCCTTATATAAGATAACTATATGAGATGAATTTTGTTTCTGTCTTATGAAATGTGAATGATTATTATTGTGATTTTAAACCAGGCCTAAATTTGTTGGTATTATTGATGATTATGATTTGGTTAAGTAGAATGGGTGCAGTATATTTCTTAAGTAGACGGGGAATTCAAATCTCGGATCGGGAAAACAATCATAAAGGAGAGAAATTTTTTATTTGAACTGGTCCTGCTTCAAATCTCTTAAATGCTTGTTTCCATATTTTTAGGGAAAAATATAATAAATATGAATTATAAATCTATTTCATGGCTAAGATAAACTAAAAAAAATTGAGAATAAATCCCTTGTTGCAAATTTAATTGGCAAATAGTCTCTAGGATAATTGATTGCACAAAAAAAGATTAGTTGCATAACAAGAAAGGTAAGTTGCACAAAAAAAAAAGACGGTTTGTACAAAACATTATTTGTATACATGAGATTAACTTGCACATAAAGAAAATTGACTTGCACACCACGCAAAAAAAGACTATTACACATAAGATAATATAAATTATATATAAAGGATATTAAGTTACTCACAATAAAACAAAGTTTTAGGTTCTATTTGCCGATTAATTTTCTAATAAGAGATTCATTCCTTATTTTTTCTTAAAATAAATCACAATAGTTTAATTAAATATTTAGAAGTATACATAACAAACACTCGTGTAACTTTATCTTTGTTCCACGTGGCACATGATAAAAAGAAGCGCATATATTTCATGTAGCATGCGTCCCGCAAGTTCTGCTCCACTGGTTTGGACAATGAAGACCGTGAGAGTTTCCTCGCAGTTATCGTACTTAAGAGTGCTTTCAGCAAACTGAAGGAGAGTTTCGGATTTCTTTGGTGGTAATGAGACCACAAATCTAGGTCCAATTTCTTTGATTTCGAATCGCAAGATCTTAATATGGCTTTGCTCTCTCCATATTGTTGGTGCGGTACGGTAAAAGCTCCGATGAAAGCACCCTTCTTATCCTGGCGTTGGCCGGGTTCTTCGTTCACGAGTCAGTTCACTTTTTCTTTTTTCCTTTTGGTGATGTTTACTGTTCATTTTCCCTCACTTTCTTTCAAACTTGTGCATTTTCATTTAGCCAAGTAGATGCTACCGTGTGCTGTCATTTATCAAAAGTTTAGCTCATGGTGACCGGTTGGTTTTTCAATTTAGGATATTCTAACCTTACTCGTTAAACACGAATCAGAAGTTGAGTTTCTTCGGAAAGATATTAAGCATTATCATCTGAAAGATGAAGTGAACCTCTAGCTGAAATTACTTCGCTGTTATTAATTTTGAGCAATTAATAAAATCTCGGAAGGTTAAATCCATAATCGGAACGACAAAATCCTAATCCTAAATCATCTAAAAAGATCTATAAATGGGAGAAGAAGCACATCTTTATTTGGTAGTTAATCAATCAGCTATAAAATCTATAGGCATGAACAATGTAGCTCATCTCACATTCTGTTATAAGTACCGCTTTCCATGGATTCTTGATTTATTATCTGCATGGTGCTTCGCACATTACTTGGGAGAAGGATATCTACGGATAAATTGAGAAGTTTTATCTTTGGTGGAATGAAATGTGGGAAGAGTGATGTTTCAGGACTAGATCGAAAGGCTTTACCTTTGAAGGACTAAATTAACAGGAAAGAAATCATTCTCTAATCAATTCATTTATTTACTTCTAATTAACTAATACATGGAACTGCGGGAGTATGCCTTCTTCTAACTAGACGAAGTAAGTATTTGGATATGCTGAATGAGAGTGAAGATGCAGGTGAAAGTATACCAGTCACCAGATATTAGTACTTATCAAACGGAGACAAATTAAGAAAGGGAGGCAAATGATGAGTGATTGTATCATGCATAATTGTTTTGATCACCCTTTTATCTTATGTTCATATCCTGTTATTTTCTTATTCAATGATTTCGTAAGTTACAGCATGTTAAGATGGACATACCAACATTCAAATGTAATTTCAGCTGTACTAAATAATCCATTTCAGTTTCGGTTCAATTGGATCAGTGTAGTCTCTCTTTTCTACGAGTTTACCTTCTTGCACTAAGCAATATTTTCAGTCATGGACTTCCCTTGTTTGTTCCCCCTTATTTAGTCTGTCTCTTTTCTCTTCATTTCTCTAAAACGGTTATGGTATGTGCCAGATAATGAATTTATTGCTCTTTGGAACATACACCAGGTCTTGCCAACCAAAACATTCCGTGTGAGAATTTACCTTTAATTTATTACAAGAACATCGTTTTCAGCAGCACGTTCAACTTATGATGCACAGTATCTTTACAGGGATTTAGACATAAAATATGTTCTTTTGCCAAGAAGTCTGCAAGGAAGTCCATAAGGAATGGACAAGAGGATTCTGGACCTCCAGCAAAAGACAATTTTGTTCAGAATGACAAGTTGGGTACTTTTTCAACTAGCCAGAATTCTACTCTTATTACTTCTAGAACTGCAGTTCTTCAGGCTTGCACAATCACTTCTGGTCTGTTAGCTGCTCTTGGACTCGTAATTCGGCAGGTGATCTTCTGATTTTTGCTTTAGCCAGAAGTGTTTTCCCCTTTGTCCTGTTTCTCCATATGAATAAACTTCTTGCTCACTTACTCATTTTATTACAATAATTCTACCAGCTACGATAGTAATATAAACATGATTGCAAAAGAACCCCCTATTGTTTTTAGTTCTTCAGCCTTCATAGATTGTATTCTGGGCTCCTCTATTTTTCTTAAGCCACATATTAGTTAGAAGATGCTATATTGAAATTAAAAGCTCTATTCTGATGGGTTGAATTCTTAATTACAGATAGAAAGATTTGTTGCCAGTTCTTATCATAACTCAAGACTATGAGCAGTTAAACTTTGCATGGCGAAGGTCTTTTTAATGGCTTCATCTAGTTATTGCAACTTGCAGGTGTCTCATATTGCATCAATGGAGGGGTTGCCAGTACTGGACTGCTCTTCGGTAGTATCATGTATTACACATTTATTCCTTCCCATACTATGCAATTCAAATTTCAATTTACACCCTTTGCTGAGAAATGATACTTTTGTTCATGCAACAATATTATGAATCTAAAAAGCTATTTTTATGAGCCAAATGCATAGAGTAACTGCTATCCTTGTACATGTGGAGACTGCAGTTGTCAGATATCAGTCTATGTTAAATGGAAAGTGTAGTTGGATTATTATACTTCCGTGGTATCAATGAGAAAAATTAATGAAACTATATGTGGATCGGAAATTTAAGGAACACGATCTGTTGGTTATGAAAGTTAAACTATCTCGTATTATTTTCATAAAACTAAAAAGTTAACATGACGTGTGATAAACCCTAATCATGATTAGGAATATTTGATGAGATTCTGTTGACTGTATGACAAACGTGAGTGTGTCTAAAAAAGAGTACATCACAAAAGTGAGTCTTCTTTTTTCTTAGCAATTACTGTGTAGTTTGTTGGAAAAGTTTGCCCAAAATGAAGGAAACAGCTTCATGGATATTTCCCTTTACGGCTACATCTGACATTTTGATGTTGCTTGTAAAGAAACTTTCTATTTTTCCCTTCATATGCAGTTGATTTTGAGATGTGGCATCTTGAGTTGATTATAGGACTGGTGGTTTTGATATCATCATGCCGGTTTCTGCTTTTGAAGACATGGACAGATTTTGCTGAGTCAAGTGAAGCAGCCAATCAGCAGGTGAATCAAGTCATTTTTCAGAAATGTGTCTTAAGGTTTCAAAAGTTTTGCCAGATGATTATTACAACATGAGAAGAATTTTGTTGCCTTTCTGCTGCTTGTCATTTTTGAGGTTTTGGGTCTAAATATTTTGTTGAGCTCTGGCAATGATCTTCTTTCCTTATCAGGTCCTTACCTCACTCCAACCTTTGGATTACATGGCCGTTGCATTCCTTCCTGGGATTAGTGAGGTAAAAAGAGAAGTAGTTTTCTGTCTAATTAATCTGTTTCTTGGTTACTTTCCATGATTATCCTCACGTGTGTTAAAATTTGTTTCCAGGAACTGCTTTTCCGGGGGGCACTTCTGCCACTCTTGGGCATGAACTGGATAAGCATGGGGGTGGTTGCCTTAGTCTTTGGTGTTTTGCACTTAGGCAGCGGGCGAAAGTATTCCTTTGCCATCTGGTGCATATCTTTTCACCTTTTGCATTTCTCTCATCTAGATCATATTGTTGAGTTTAATTTCAGCTAAAATGTAGTCCTTAGACTTCATATATCTTTATACTATTAGTTTTTAAACTCAATCAAAGTACGACGGAAAACAACTAATGAGTCAACTTAAATTGTCATCATTGTATTCTGAAGCATTTGGTTTATTTGGCTTGAGTTCATTTTGAGCGTAAGATTGTTGGTGCTGGTGGTGTTTCAGGGCAACGTTTGTTGGGCTTGCTTATGGTTATGCCACAATTTTATCCTCCAGCATTGTGGTGCCCATGGCTTCTCATGCAGTGAACAATCTGATTGGAGGGATCCTATGGCGCTACACATCAAATACATCGGAGTAGATCTGGGAGCTTCCTGCCTCTTTAAAATCAAAATATTATATACACAGACACAGAAGCTGGTAGGTGGTCAATTCACTTAACTCAATCTATGTTGTTTTATTTCAACGTTTTAAGATTACCAACTCCTTGACTAGTTCTAGTTAGTATATATTCAATTCAAATTTATGTGCATAACTTGCTGTAAATGACTAAATTGAAGAGTTGGGTCGATGGGCAAGATAAAGGCTTGTATTCTGTCTTGAAATGGCTAAATTTGAGTACAATTCTTTTGAGCAATATTTTTGAACTAAAATCTTACTACCTTTGATTCTAAATATAAGATCTGATTAACAAATTTGATAAAAATTAGGGAGAATCACACCAGGGTCCCCAAGGAAAGAAAATAATTACCCGGAAGTCCCAATAATAAATGAGCAGTTATCATTTTTTATTTTAGAACTTGTTATTAAATGCTGTTTTGTTGTCATTAAAATTTTTGAGTAATTATATTCCATACTTAGGACTTCATAACAATTCTTCTTAAAAGTTAGCTGAACATCGTGAGCGCTAACGAAGGTTGAACTTGGTTGGTTTTGGGTTCTTTGTTGGCACATGTTTATATGATAATGAATTGGTTAATCGAAATTAATTAGCACAAAAAGAGATGGCAAAAAGATATCAGTACAAAAATGGCTGTATAATTTTTTTTGCCGACAAATAGCTGTATAAATTTACAGAAGTGAATACCTTGAAAAGATGTGCTATTCCCCTGGAAAGAACAGAAGTCTCATCTCCTTCAATTAATACCTCATTCATAACTCCACCGTCCCACTGTGCTTTACTAATTTTCCAACGAATCTTACTTGATAGAAGTTTTGATCTTGTTTATATGGTGTTTTAATGTATTTTATTAAGAGTAAGAAAAATCTTAAATAACAGTAAACAGAATAATAAATTTGAGGTAAAATTATAGATTTAGATCATCAACAATTTAATAAAATGACATATACTAAGGACAAAAAATATACTCATCTAGTTCTAAATATAGACATATTTTGTATACTACAAAATAAGTTTTATATTTAGGATTGGAGGAATAGTTTCCTTAAAAGTAAGTTCAGATTTAGTCCCAAAGAAAGAAGGGAAAACTAATACCCAGTCCTTTTGATTTTACCTCATTTTGAATACGATCCTTAAAAGTTTTTTTTTTTTATTAGATCTTTCAGAATTTAACACAGTTAAATCAACGTTTATAATGAGTGAGGCGGTTGATGGCTTGGTGAGATTATCTGCTTGACTTAAGTGCATGTGGGCTTCGGATCTTTCTTCCCGCGTTCTACACTGAAAAAAAGCGCTGCAGAGGGGGGGTGTATAAGCCTAGATTCAAAAATATTCATTTTTAAGTTATTTTTTTCACTGAAAAAGAAACGTTGGCTTCATTAAAGATGTAAAATATTGTAGCATTATTCAATACTTTATACTCGTTAAAAGTTTTTTTTCTGGGCTAACGCTCTTATTAAAAGTTACCAAAGTAGAGCGTTAAAGACTACGTTTCCAGGGGTGTTTGGATGATGACCCAACCATGGTTTGGGAAAATCATCCAAACACCATAAAAAAAACCAAAACCATGGTTTTGGTATAAACAAAAATTTTCTGCTTTTGGAGGGAAAAAAGAGTGTGAGAGCCTATGGGATATATGTCTTTTTTTTTTTTTTTTGGCCTAGACGGATATACCCTTCCCAATTATTCATCTCTTTCTCATTGTTTCAGATGCAATACGAGGGAGAGCCTGAGAGTATATCTCAACAATAATATGACTTTAACACCCATTAATTATTTTTTTATAAACATATTTAATCTTATATCTTATAAATATATATACACATATTAATTATTTATTAATTATATTATCTTATGTATTATTAATTATGTTGATAAAAAATATATTATTAATTTTTATTCTTTCAAATTAAAATATATCATAAAATCTATTTTTTATGTAATTATCATATTAACTTATGCTTTTTTTAGTAATTTATAGATAAAAAGTGCTTCTGATAACAGCTATCCAAACCCTCTTACTTCTCATAATCATTTTTTCATAAAATCTATTCTCCCCAGAATCTATTCTTCAAAAGCTATTTTCCAAACCATGGTTTGGTTTTATCCAAACACCCCCTTAATGGAAGATGATTTTTCAATTTTATAGAAGGACAAAATAAAAAAAAATTAAATGCTTTATGTATTAGTGAATTGAATTTATATTTTTGGACCAAGACGAGATGAGAGAAAAAAACCTACATTGTGAACCAAAATGTTTTACTCCTCCTTTTATCCGTCTTTTTCCTTCTGAAAAATGAATATGTTTGAATCTAGGCTTATGTTCAAGATTCAAGAGCTCCATCACCTCCCTCCAAGTTAATACGTTGAAAATAAACATTATAGGTAATACTTCTCCAGTCCTAAATATAAAAGCCTTCTATTAGTGTGTATAAGGGTCTTATATTTAGAACTGAAGGAGTATTTGGTTTGAAATTTGATTATATTTAAATCTATGGCCAAAAAGATATTTAAATTAGGTAAAAGTGCATATTTAATCCTTTGATTTTATATAAGAAACTTTGGTCCCTTCATTTTAAAATATATGTTTTCAGTCTTTTATTCCTAACATTATTAGTCTCAAAGGATAATTTTTTTAACAATTAGTATTATTTTAAAAATTAAACTTACTATATCAATCCATAAAATTTCAAATTCAGTCTTTTTTATTAACTACATTTAAAGTAAAAGACTAAAAAGATAATTTATGAAATTAAGATATTAAAATAAAATTTTGTATAAAAATAAAGAATTAAAAATATACTTTTACTAGTAATACTATCAAGACAAAACTTGGGATTTCTATGGAATCAGAATGCGTCATGTTTTTTCCTATTACTCGTTTATATTGATATTGAATCTAAATGCAGCATTTACTATTTTATTAAATGTTGCAATTTGTGAAGTAAAAAAAGAAATGTTTCGTTATTGAAATATCCAAATATTATTATTCACACAATCAATTTAATTATCATGCCGAACCACGTGAGCCGTTATATTTAGGTTCAACCAATTTCTCACCTTTTTGGTGAGGTGCTTCATATTCGAATGCGTCATGAAAAGTGCAATTATCCCACGTATCTGCATTTTTACCCGAAAGAAGTGAACCCGTCGCCGTTTGCTGAATTTGGTGGCTCCTAAAGCAACCTCCAATAAATGCTCCTCCATGCTTGTTCTCAGCTGTTCGCTGTTGCATAATACTTTTTTTATCTTTAATATAAGATCTAATTATTAGGTTGAATTTGATTCTAAATATAAGACTTATTTCTCATATTTATTATTTTTTTTAAATTGCTTTTATGGGTACTTCTTCACCTATAATCAAGTAGAAGAGGAAGAGATGATATTAAGGAAGATGATTATGCTGTTTTGAAAAAAACATGTGATATTTTTTATAATTAACTAACTTAATTAACTTTCTTAATCTAATCAAATTATATTTTATATTAAGAACCGGAAAAGTAGCATATATATATACTCTCTGTTTTTTTTTGGTACATATATATATATATACTCTCTTGGATCTTATATATAAGCAACATTTTTTCATAATGAGTTCGTTTGTACTTGTCTAAAAATTTAATATACTTTTTTCATTTTTATAGTCAGTTAATTATATTTTTTCTCTTTTTTTTTTATTGCGCTTACTTGTCTCCTTCCCCACTCATTCTCTTTTGGTTATCATCTTCATAAATAAAAATATGTATTTGGAAAAAGTTGCATCTCTGACATGTTTATTATTTTTAACTAATATTTTGATATCCGTGATTTGGTTATTTAATTTGTTGTTCATATGCAAAATCAATATATATACTCCATTTGATTAAAAATATAAAAAGTTTTTCAGAAAAAAATTTTAATCCAAAATATAAGAAATTGACCACATAATTAATGACAGTTTTTTATTTTTATCATTTGTTGCCAATTTTAAATGTTCCATAGGATAAAATTGTAAATTTCATCGATTTAAAATATTTAATACTCCCTCCGTTCCTTATTATAAGAGACAAATAACCGAATTACGTTGATCAAAAAAACAGTTAAAATTATTAAGAACAATCAATGTGTAAAATGTATAATTTTTTTTCCAAAAATACCCTCATTAATAAGGAGAGAGAACAATGGTAAATTATTAAAAGAAAGAGAAGTGGGAAAGAGAGAGAGTGTGAGTTGGAGACAATAAATATGGATAAAATAGGAAATCAACACAAAAAAGTAGAGACAACTTTTAAGTGTCTCTTATATATAGGAACATGCCATAAGCATCAAATGTCTCTTATAATAAGGAACGGAGGGAGTAACTTAACTAATAATATTCTTTTATCTGTGAAAAAACTTAATTAATTTCTTATATTATGAAGAGAAGTACCCGCTACCAGCTTGTACTAATTGAGTAGGATACGTATGTTGCACAGTCTGAGTAACGGCGATGATTATATATATACACACAAGCATGCATATATATATATATATATATTTATACACTCCTCCAACCTTCGATCCATCCACAGAAATAAAATCGATAAACTCATAAGGAAGAAAATGGGGTTACGTGTCCTTACATGCAGCGATTCCTTGCAGTGGCTCCTTCTCGCCATCACCACGTGCCTCGGCTTCCGCATCGTTCTGAAGCAATCTTTGTCCCTTCTCAGATGGATTTTCCAAACATTCCTCCGATCTGAAAAGGACCTCATCGGAAGCTACGGCGCCTGGGCTCTCGTCACCGGGGCCACCGACGGCATCGGCAAAGCATTCGCCTACGGACTCGCCCGCCGCGGCCTGAACCTCATTCTCGTCAGTCGAAGCTCCGACAAGCTTCAAACAGTCTCGGATGAAATCCGAGCTGATTTCCCAAGCTGTGACATCCGAACCGTCGAGATCGACTTCGCCGGCGATACCGACGGAGGAATCAGGCGACTGAAGGCGGCGATCAAGGATGTGGTGGATCTAGGGATTTTGGTGAACAACGTCGGGATCACGTATCCCGAAGCGATGTATTTTCACGAGGTGGAGGAGGAAGTGTGGATGAAGATCGTGAAGGTGAACGTGGAGGGAACAACGGCGGTGACGAAGGCGGTTGTGGACGGAATGATAAAGAGAAGAAGAGGTGCGATCGTCAACATTGGATCGGGAGCTGGGATCGTTGTGCCTTCACATCCTCTTTACGCCATTTATGCAGCTACAAAGGCGTAAGATGCTTCTCCTTCTTCTTCTTCTACTCTTTCTTCTTCGTCTTCTTCATTTCTTTGCCAGTTATGGTCCTAAACAAGCTCGCCCTTTGGACTGCAAATGATCCCTGAGCAAACAAATAGAGCATTATTTTATTTAGTATTTACGCAATTTAAATTTTATTGGCTAATTTTTTTTTTTCTAAATATTCCTGAATTTTTGAAACATTGTAAATTAGTAACCAGATTACATAGATTGGAGGGTGGGTTAAAATTGATAGAAGGTAATAAATATATAAAAATATATTTTATTTCTAAGAAATACTCATTTATTTCTTTTGGTGAAATTATGAAACGAGAGAACGTGAATGAGAGAAGTATTGAATAAGAAAATGAGATGTGTGTAAGAATAATTCATGCAAATAACATAAGAAATTGATTAGAATTTCATATATTCTTTAGGCATGTCTTATAAAGAGGACTAAATATAATCAAAAAACCATATCTTATATATAAAAAGGAAGGAGAGTATAAGTAACTTTAGTTAGAGTATACTCAAATATCTCAAAATAGAAAAGTTAGATAAATTACTTGTAAATAATCAAGATAAAATAATTTTTTAATCGGTTTAGGCTGAAGTGGTAAAAAGTTCACATCTCGAAAACTGAATATAATTACTGAGATCTTCCGATCATGATGATGAGTAATCAAAATCTCTTCAATATTATTATTATTATTGTACTTATGACTGGGGGAGGGTATAGAGTATAGACAATAGACAATAGACTACCTATAGCCTCTATGTAGGCCCAGCTTGTGCTTTTGAAAAATCATTAGCAGCTGCAAAAGTAGAATGATTTTTTTTTTTTAATTGTAGTCTCTGTCATCGATCGCAATCACATTTATGAATATAGCTACAGCGCCTATACGAGATATGGGTATAAGCCTGAGCCATTCATTTATTTTTTGAAATATATACCTTGTAACAATCATAAATTAATTTGTGTTTAGAGTTTAAACCATCCATAAAAAAAAAAAAAAAGGAATAGACTGTGATGGTTTTTCAATTATTCATGCGTAATTAATACTATATCTAATCTTTAACATAAAAATTTGTTTGACTTTTATTTTAATCTTAAAAATAAGACTCAAATCCACTTTGTCTTTTATGTTTATTTATTTTTTTCAAATTAATCCTTATAATAATAATTCTAGCCAATACACTTGATTAGCAAAGATATTTTAAAAAAGATAACATATATGTATTATAAATAACTAATTTAACTAATTTTTATAACCTACTCAAATTAATCAACTAGCTCTTATATTATGACGAGTGATATGAAGTAACTTTTTTAAGCTTTGGATGGAATGCCATCAAGGACCACACAACGCTTGTGATAATTGATCTGGTAGTTGAGGATATGTCGCCTTTGATTATAGTCATGCATTGAGAAAGAACCCAAAAAAAAGAAAGGAAAGACTCAGACGAATATAATTGATATAATTATTTTTTCCCGGAAAAAACGATATAATTAGTTATAAAGAGATCATTCTCATTACATTTTTCTTCCCTTTTTAGTTCATTACTTCTTTTTTTCCCCATTTCATTTGTAAATGAGAATCCGGCCCAGCTGATTTCTCTATTTAGACTATTGTTTATATTTTTTTTCCATTTCTATTATTTTATTTTCATCATAAATTATCTTTTTTAACAGTTCACAGTCTTAAGAAATTATTTTTTTGAAATTTAAATAATTTTATAAAAAGTTACATTATAAAATTTGTATCATTCCAGTCTAAGGTAGGAAGAAACAGAGCAGCACCTGAACCTGTTTCCAGAGAGTTCGATCGGTCGTCGGATAAAACGGTTACTAGTTGTTGTCCTAGGAACAAGGCTTTTTATTGCTTTGTTGGTGGAAAGTGATATGACTTATATCACCCTCGTAAATTGATTATATTCCATCAATACCTAGTCATATGTTTAAATTTTGCACTTTTTTTGTGGCTGCAAAAGCTATATATATATATATATATATATATATATATATGATTACTATAGGTACGTAAACCTAAACGTAAGGTGAGCATTGAATTATACATTTGCAGCTACGTGAGGCAATTTTCAAGGTCTCTCTATGCGGAATATGCACGTCATGGCATCCATGTGCAGTGTCAGGTATGTGTTCCAATAATCTTGTAGTTTGATTGGTATGATCCATGAGTTACTCGTATGTGCATTATAAAATATAAAAATTTTAGAAAAGAAAAGAAAAATTCCCGATTCACTGTGCAACATTTAGTATTTCTACCTTCATTCTCGTCCAATAAAAAAAGTCTGATCATATTTATAACTTTACGTCATTGGTATCTATTATTTTAATTGAAAAAAAGAAATCTTAAATGTTTTTTAACTCACCCATAAACATGTCTAAGTTGGAGGAGAAAATAATTATGGGCAGGTACCGCTGTACGTGGCGACGAAGATGGTGGCGAGAGTGGCGGCGATAGAGAAGACGTCGTTGTGGATAGCGTCGGCGGAGGAGTACGCGGAGGCCGGAATAAGGAGGATAGGGCATGAAGCAGAATGCAGCCCATATTGGAGTCACTCCCTTCAATGGTACTTTGCTTCCTTCCTGCCTCACTCTCTTCTTGACTCTTGGCGTCTCAATGTTGCTCTTCGCAGAAGCCCACACCTTCGTCGCCTGTAGCCTCCCCCATGCCATGTTTACCATCCTTACACACCCATACACACTTTGATTTATCCCCACGTATCTCTAAAATGAAATATAATTGGAAAAATTAATCCGCATATGCTTGACCTCTAATCAAGTCTGCATAGTTTTTGTCATTTTTATCTTATAGTTTCATCTGATTTAGGGGGTGTTTGGATGGAAACCAAATCATGGTTTTAAAAGTGCTTTTACAGTATACGAGGTAAATATGTGGAAGAATTTGTCTCGTTTTGCGGAAAAGTGCTTCTGAGAAATACTTTTAGGTGCTTCCAAACATCCTCTTACTCATTCTAATTTTATCGAGTGTCTCTGAAAGGGACTAATCATGTGTAGTCCTTTTCTTTTTCTGTTTCTATATATATATATAAATCTATCTTATAATTTTGTTTTGTGTATTTAAGTCTTTATAGTTTTCTTTTTTCTATCAGATCTATATAGTTTCACATGATAATTGATCAGTTTCATGTAGGTGATTGGTTAAAAAACACAAAGTAAACGAGATTTTGAGTTTAACTTGACTGATTCGTTTACTCAGGGTCACAGTGCTTTAGAGAGAGAGTGACTAATGTTGTGATTTAGCCATTTAGGGTATTAATATAATATAATTTCACATTAACTGGTTTTTAAAACATTAAAATTGTTAATTATTACCTTGTATATATGCACTGTGAATTTATTATCTGTGGTCCTACGTTGTGTGTGTGTGTGTGTTTACTATAATCATATAGTCATCACATATTTTTTGTTATTCTTTTTTGTGTTCCCAAATAATAATATGCCCATGACCGACGTACGTTGTGGCTGCATGGTTTTATTAATATTAGATAGATAAGCTATACCTTGAAGATGGCCAAAGAGCCAAAAAGAAAGAAAAAACAAAGAAAGAAAATAGAGAGTGTGGTTTATTTGTTATACGTCGCAAAGTTGCCTATTTCACTTAATATGTTACATTTAACTAACTCATAACTATATAAGTCAAGAAAATTTACAAAGATTAGTTGATTTTTTTTTTTTGGATCATCTGATTTTTAAGAAATGTGCATAAGGAAGGTATTATATAGAAAAACATTAGTTATTTTATCAAGAGAAAATTCTTAGGAAAAAAAACCTAAAATTATCATTTCTTCATTCAGGCACTAGGAGTTAAAAAAAAAAAACATAAAAGTAAGTGGTGTCTAATATGATATTTTACAAATGAAGTTAGATAATCAAAATTTCCTTGTAATCATATCTGGAAAAAAAGGTTATCAAACATGTCACTATTAATATATTTCTTATTATTAGTTGTTCAATATTTATCATTACGAGTTCACAACTTATTAATAAATAACTTGTCATTATCAGAATATTTATTATCATTTATTGTTCAACACTTATTATTACTACTCATAATTTGTTAATAAATTTTTTTATAGAATGACATTTTAGTTATTTAACTATACTTACAAAATATCATATCAGACACTACTTCTTTTTTTGAGATTTGGAAGAATTAGGCGTCTGATTTGAGATATCATATTTTTCAACTTTTTTATTTGTTATTTTCCCTTTTATGAAAAAAAGAAAAATAAAAGTTATCCCGTAATATTTTAAAAATATGGTAGTTTTGAAATAAGTGACAACGGGTAAGATATAGGGAGCGCATGAATTATTTTCGTTAGATAAATGATAATTGGAAAAAAAAAAGAAAAAAAAAAGAAGAACAAAGCAGCATGCGTAGATACACATGAGCTAAAGTCAACACGGAGTTGTATCAGACAGGGGTACGATGTTATTCAATGTAACAACAAACATCCATGTGCCCTTTAACCAACCTTTTTTCTTGTTGCCAACCTTTAATCAACCATATTAAATATTAATATAAAATAATAGTTAAATGATAATAGTCAAAAAGAATTTTGCCAAAAAAATGCGTTATAGCTATAGATTTGAATCGTGCCGAATATTTTTTGGTAAAAAGAAAAAATTTAATATAATTTTTGATCCATTAAATTTATTTTTATTTTAATTTAGTCCTTTAAGTTTCAAATTATAGATTTTAGTTTCTTAAGCTTATTTTCATATAAGATATTAGTTCCTATAATTTAATAAAAACTTAGACTATTTTACCTTTAGAATGACTAAAACTTATAGTTTGAAACTCAAATGACCAAAACTAAAATAAAAGCAGATTTGAATAATTATAGAATATATTAACCCCAAAAAAAAAATGAAATTTTCAATTAAGAATAATTGGAAGAAATTTATGAGACTTAAGGTCTAATTTTCAATTAAAAATTTATATTTATAATTATGTAAATTAATATTTAAAACTTATCTTTCATATTTGAAAAATGTAGGCCATGCCCGTGGGTTTTCAAGGCCTAATCCATATGGGCCGAGCTTATACGAGCTAAGCTTTCTTGGGCTGGATCGACTTTTCCTCCGCCGGCCCAGATGACTATGAATCTGAATCATTATGCAAATATCTTCTTTCTTATTCTTTTTGTTAATTACATGTGTTTAGCAAAAAATAAAAAAAAAAAATCCTCATCAATCTCTTGCAAAATTAGCAAGAAGGAATCTTGTCTCCCATTATCTTGCTGATATACTTAGAATTGGTGATATTCTCGCCAAATTGCCTTGTTTTTCAAACAAATTGTCAAGCTAAATTTATGTACAGTGATAAAATTGTAATTCCTTAATAAATTGCTCATCAAAATTCGAATCCTATTTATAAAACACAGACAAGGTATTTTTTTTTCGTTAATATAAGTTGCCTTATTAGATTTATTTAAAAAAGTAACATTTTACTTTTAATTTATTATTTTGAAAAATGTTATTTTAAAAGAAAGTAAATATATTAAAGAGGAGTAAATTTGAATTTTTTTTAAAAAATTTTAAGCCAATGTTAATAGGATTTAAGATTTAACTTAATTCTAGCAAGATACGATGAAAGTACCTTATAATTTATAAATAGCATTCATTGATTGAGCTAATAGCATAACTTTCTAATTTTACTTTTATTTAATATATCTATACTTTTTAAGAAAATAACAAGATAATAATTATGGATGAAATTATATATTTGTACAATAACTTTAATGGGATGATTTATATTAAGGAAAAAAATACTCTCTCTTTCTATAAATAAGATCAAAGGATTGGAGTACCTGGCTACTTGCAAATCCAATATAAATTTAGAGAAAATTACGCTCAGATCCCACAAAAGACAATTAATTCATAAGAAGTCTCTCGAAATCCCAAAATAACTCCCAAGTCCCCAGGGACCTGTATATAATAAATTGTAATTATAAAATTACCTATTTACCCCTATTCATTTACAATCTCAACAGCGGCTATTGACAACACTAGGAGAAGTGGTTAACAACCTCCGTAATGCCCCTGGTATTCCACAGAGTGAGTTGTCAGAGCACTGTCGAGGTTGTTAACCACTTTTCCTCGGGTTGTCAATAGCCACTATTGAGGTTGTAAATAAATTACTGCAATAAAATTAATAGGGGTAAATAGGTAATTTCATAATTTCAATTTATTACACACAGGTCCCTGGGGACTTAGGAATCATTTTGAAATTTTTAGAGACTTTTTATGAATTAATTGTCTTGTGTGGGACCTATGTGTAATTTTCCCTGAATTTTATCAATTTAAGACATATTTAGTAATTTAACCAATATTTTTTGGTTTATGAGAAAGCTTAGCTAATATTCTAAGACCCAATTAACTAATTTGAGTAGATTAAAAATGTTAATTAAATTAATTAATATGATATTTTTTTCTAAACATTTTAGTCGTCATATTTAGTTTCCCCTCTCCTTCTCCTACTTGATTATTATTGAGAGAATATTAATAGAGTTAATTCGAAAAAAAAGTGATAAACATATGAAATAAATCTTACATATAGAACTAATATTAACTCTCAAATTAACTTCTACGTATTAAGGACACTAAGGACACGTACTATCTTATTCTTTCAATTAGTGTTTGCCTTTAGCAGTACTCCTCCGTTCCTTAATATAAAGTCTATTTAACTAATTTGATTAGATGAAGAAAGTTAAGTAAGCTAGTTAATTATAAGAAATACGACATGTTTTTTTTCTAAAATATCATAATCATCTTTCTTAGTATCATCCCTTCCTCTTCTACTTAATTATGGTTGAGAGAGTATCCATAGAGATAATTTAGGAAATATTGATAAGTATAAGAAATAAGTCTTATATTTAGGATCAAAATTAACTCAATAATTAGGTTTTATATTACAGACTGAACAAGGATTAATTTGCATTGCGTGTTAAATGTTTGTTTGGGCGTCCGTTTTCATGTCCTCAAGCGAGAACACAAGCACGCTTCCGGGTTCTTGCAGTTACAAAAATGTGGTTTCAGATTTTTAAACACTGGTGTTATTAGGTAGGACTAATTAATGTGGTATGTTTTTTTGACAGTAGTGGCATTATTAAATTTGGAACATAAATATACTATTATAATTTTTATTTATTATTGAGCAAATTGTTATTTTCTTAAAAAACCTATACATTAAATAGGGATAAAACTTAAAACTTGTTAAAATTTAAGATAAAGTTATTAAAATTGAAAAAAAAAAATTTGTTCACGTGAAACGCAGTAAACATGACTCATAAATAAGATCATATAAGTATAATTAAACTATTCGGATTGTTTTTATGATTTGAAAATATGAATAAATTTTATGAACGTACTATTATTAAAGCCTAATTAAATAAAATTACATTATCAGTCCCTATAATTTCAATGGATTTTGAAATATTGCCTTTAGTTCTTAATATAAGAGCTAGTCTGATATTCAATTTGATTCTAAATATAATACCCCAATCTACTTTATTTCTCATATTTATCTATTTTTTTAAAAGTAATCCTTGTAGCAGTTTCAAATGTTGAATGTTCCATCAGTTAGTAATTTTAACTAATACACATGATTAATAATTATTATTTTAGGAAAGATAATATATATTTATTACAAATAATTAATTTAACAAACTTTTTTAATATACTCAAATCAGTCAACTAACTCTTATATTAAAGATATGAGCTAGTAGATCCTTACAATTTCTTTTCAAGAGATGGCTCCCTGCAATTTATTAGTTTTTTTTTTTTTTAGCGGACATCTTGTATTATTAATTTGCCTAAATTCAGCAAACTATGCTTTGAACACCATAAGAAAATGAAGTTACACATCTAAACATTTGTTATTGGCATTAGCCTTTTAGGCAATTGGTAGGGCTCCTAGTTGGCCCAAAGAAAACGGTACGGCTTATTAATGTGGCAATTTTGTTAACAAACCCATCAAGTGGACATTTGGGGAAATGGGTGATGGGGACCAAGAAGAATTACTAATATGACAAATTTAATTGTTAATAAATTTTTTTACTCTTAATAATTGAATTAATCATTAAAATTTAAACAAATAAATTATATAAACATAATTTAAAATGGAGGAAAATTATAAGAAATTAATAATTAATTTAAAAAATACAAGGTAAAAATATTACTACTTAAATTTTATCTTCATAACAAAAGGTAAATATGAAAATCAATAATGTTCCTTTTGAAAAGGAAAGGATCAGAATTTTACAATCGCCCTCTCATTCAGTGTGTGATTTGTTTAAGGTTTTTCTCCCAAAACAAAGAATATTATTCAAGTCATTAGATTTGCTTTAAATTCTTTCCCTTTTTTTTAGCATTTAAAATTTTCTTTTCTCCTTACAATAAATTAACTTGTTAGCCTCTTATATTTTGGAACAATTTTTTTTAAAGAGACTTCTTATATTATGGAGTCCTATGAAATTTTCAATTGTTTTCAATAATTACGTTCCTCCTTAAATTGGAAACATTAATTATATAGTTTTTTCGCATTTAAAAAACACATGTCTATATTATGGAAATGACAAATAAATTCTCTTGATTTTTTTTACATAATATTCATTTATCTGTGCCAACTTTTTTATTATATTATTAAGAAGGAAAAATGGTAAAAAAAGACCGTTAAAATAAAAAAATTATAAATCGGGACCCATGATAATATTATTATGGGCTTTGATCACAATAATATGGTTTTGATGATAATTTTTGTAAATAGGTCTTTCTGTGCAATTTTTTTATTTTAGCGGGTTTTTTTATGACTTTTTCTATTAAGAATTTTTTTTTGAATGATTCTATTAAGAATTCAAACTCTAAACTTCTGCCCATAATCATCCCATTTATTCACATGAATTTCGAAAATAAAAAGTATACTGAAATTCTTTTAAAAAATTGAAAAAATGATTTTAAAATTTTAAAGAAAGACAATAATATGGTTGTAGTTAGGTTCCCAAAATCCGTAACTGCTTCCAAACACCTGCTCTGATTGAGAAAGCTGGTCAGAGCCAAAACCAAATTCCCAGGCTTGGCGCGCCATGTGGTGTCCCATTACTCCATTAAATGCGATTCTTCAAGTCTGCATCAAATCAACTGAAACCACTCTTAATTTCGGTTGTTTTTCGCTCATCTACTTCACCTACATCGATTCCTTTCACCATAAATTCGATTCCCTTCTTCTTCGTCTTCTCCAAACTTCGCCATTATCACTACCTTTCACTCCTTCTCATGCAAAGCTTCTTCCCCATTGTTTGAACTTTTATTCACTGCTTTTTTCTCTCTGTGCCCGCCATTAGACTCGCCTCTCTTAGAATATGGAGTCCTGTTTTATCGAAAAGCTGAGAACTGATCACCCTTCCTTGTTTTTTGTGCTTTTCGCATTGGGCTCCCTTTCGCTTCTGAAGTTTTCGCTGGCTTTTGTCAGATGGGTTTATGTCAATTTTCTCAGGCCTCCCAAAAATCTAAAGAAATATGGAGCTTGGGCACTCGTTACCGGACCCACCGACGGTATCGGGAAGAGTTTTGCATTTCAGTTGGCTCGCAAAGGGCTTAATCTTGTCTTGGTGGGGAGAAATCCTGATAAGCTGAAGGGGGTGTCCGATTCGATTCTTGCCAAGTTCGGGAAAATACAGATTAAAACTGTCGTGGTTGATTTCTCTGGCGATCTTTCGGAGGGTATAATTAGGATTCGTGAGGCGATTGAAGGACTGGATGTGGGAGTGTTGATTAATAACGTGGGAATTTCGTATCCTTACGCTAGATTTTTCCATGAAGTGGATGATGAACTCTTGAAGAATCTGATTAAGGTAAATGTTGAGGGTACTACAAAGGTCACACAAACTGTTCTTCCCGGCATGCTTAAGAGGAAGAAGGGAGCAATAGTAAATATTGGCTCTGGAGCAGCCACTGTGATTCCTTCAGATCCCCTTTATTCTGTATATGCAGGCACAAAAGCGTGAGTTACTTGACTGTTTCACTCCAAGCAATAACGGCTTATTATGTTTGGTTACTTGATGGCAAAATAATATTATGTTTTGTTCCTTTTTTGATATGTTGTGTGCCGTTTGCTGAAATGAGGTGTTCTGATTGTTTCTTCAGGTACATCGATCAGTTTTCGAGATGTCTCTATGTTGAGTACAAGAAGAGTGGGATTGATGTGCAATGCCAGGTATCGTTTGTTCTCTTCTTTATGATCTTCTTTCAGACGCACATCTTGATCATGAATTTCGAGTACTTGATTGTTTCTCTTGATTTGATTCATGCATTTTGAGTACTAATTTACTGGCTACTCTTTAATGGTTTCTTTCATTGTTTAAATTTTTTATTGCTTTCAAGATCTTCATATACTTTCTTTATCCCTTCAAATAACCCCATTTAGCCAAAATTAAGAAAAACATTACCCTGTATCAGAAGTGGACTTTGTTAGAGGTTATCTTCCATCCCTGTTAGAATTTCCATAATGTGCTATAGGTGTGTTAACAATACTAAACCATTTCCTATACTTCTCTGCCTTGTATTCATTAGCAACATATTGATAAAGAGTTAATACATCCATCATAGATGTTTTCTAGCCTCAATCATTGACGATGTTGCGAACAGGAATTATCTTCAGACATGTTCTCCAATGGCAAATGATTTCAATCATAAACAAACATTTAATCACCCGTCTATATATTCCTGAGCAGACTGTGCATCATCTAATGTGATTATCTTTTATAAATTGAATCTATGTAAATGTCCTGGGATCCCATCTAGTTATTTTCCTCTCGTTTTCTCCATTTTCAAATTTTCTCTTATGATTCTATTAAGCCGTTTAGAATAACTTGTTTGAAATGATTTATAAGTAGCTTTTTAATTGTGATTCATGAAATATGACGTAAGCATTTGAGAAGAGTTTTGTTTCGATTTGCATAAAACGTGTTTATAAGTTCTTAAGATTATGATCATGATTCCCAACTGGCCTTTATATCGGTTTGGGTGTTGGTGACCTGAATATGTAAGCTGCATATGAAAGGGGCTGCTTCTTTAATTAGCTGACCATGCATGTGCAGAATAATCTGCCATGCTTCTGATACATAATTTCTGATAGAAAGATTCTGGAATACTCAGGTTCCATTATACGTGGCAACGAAGATGGCATCAATCAGGAGGTCTTCATTCTTTGTGCCATCAACAGATGGATATGCAAAAGCAGGCTTGAGGTGGATAGGATATGAACCTCGTTGCACGCCATACTGGCCTCATTCCCTTCTCTGGGCATTAACATCTTCATTGCCTGACTTCATTATTGATACTTGGCGCCTTGGTTTCTGCCTCGGTATCCGCAAGAGAGGCCAATTCAAAGACTCAAGAAAGAAGGAATGATTGATTTGAGTGTGTTCATTGTTATGATAAAGCATGTTCTTCTCCCTTTTCTCCTTTCCCTCAAGAATGATGATTAGGACATTGTATCTTTCAAATGGTAGTTATATGTTTCTGTTTTCATCTTACTGTGCTTGTGGATTGTGAGTGATCTATATGGTGGATTTGAGGAGAGATTGAAGGGAAAAAATGAGTGTAATGACAGAGTTGAGCCCCCATATAATCACATTCATCAATATCTAATTTAACAATTTATACTTGTTTATTTTTAATGTAATATTATAATAATAGTTAACCGTTCAATTTTTTAATCTTAAAGTGGAGATGGGATGATGAGGGGAAGTCCAGATTTCCATGCAAAGATCCAGGAATGGTCAAAATGGAATTTTTTGAGTTAAAAGAATTGGAATGATTGATTTCTGGCTTGACCCATTCCCTTCGCATCAATTGATAAATTTTGTATAAAGATGAATCAATAATTCAATTCTCAAATAATTTATTATTTAAAAATTAAATCCCTCAAATATAATTAAAATTCCTCAAATTGCAATTGTTAATCAATATTTACAATTCATTTAAAAAAATTTTTTTTACCAAAACTTAGCCACAATTAAAGAGAAAATTAATTTGTTCTTATAATTTTGGCTGAATTGTAACTCAATCTTTAAATTTTAATTCGATACAATTCAATTTTTATAATTTTAATCATTTAAAGCTTTAACCTCCGGTTATAATTATAAGAATCAGTTGACTAATTTGAAAAGATTAAGAAAGTAAGTTGAGTTAGTTCTTTGTTCTAAATAGGTGTTGTCTTTCCTAAAATATCCTTGCTAATCAAGTGTATTGACTAGAACTATCATTGTTAGAAGGGATATTTTGAAAAAAATGTATAAATATGAGAGAAAGTGAATTGGGATCTTATACTACCTCCGGTCTTAATTATAAGAGCCAGTTGACTAATTTGAGGAGATTAAGGAAGTAAGTTGAATTAGTTATTTGTCCTAAATATGTGTTATTTTTTCTAAAATATCCTTGCTAATCAAGTGTATTGACTGGAACTATCATTGTTAGAAGGATTGCTTTGGAAAAAAATATATAAATATGAGAGACAAAGTAGATTGTGGTCTTATATTTAGAATTAAAATAAAAGTCAAACATGGTCTTATATTAAGGACCGGAGGTAGTATTTAGGACCAAAATAAAAGTCAAACAGGGTCTTATATTAAAGACCGGAAGTAGTATATAATCTTATTTTTTAAATTATAGAGACAAATATTTCAAATGACTAAGTTATGGACACTGAGTTGTCTACTTGTTTTACCGGGCTACGTAAGTCAAATATTTTTAAATGATCAGATTATATATTTGTTTCTCTTTGTTTTGTTTATGATTTATGAATACCAGCTTTTCATTCAAAAATAAAAGTTCAGGAATTAAATTATTGTTGAGCGAAAATTATAAAAATAAAAAGATTTATTACTCGTTCCGCTCGTGTGTTTCAGGCCCACATATAAATGTAAAAACTAAAACCTTCCTTCCCTTGCCGCCAATCCATAAACCCCAAACCGGACCTCCGCCCTCTGAATGGCTCTTCAGAGTTCAGCTTCTGACGGCGACGGCAAGGCCGATCGCTACACGGTCTTCATCGATACAAACCTCGACACTCACCTGGCTATTATCGCTTACGACGCCGACACTGTTTCTGATCTCAAAAGTAACGCCCTTTTCTCCTTTCTCATTGTCATCAATCTGTTCTTCCCTTAAACTTTGGGTGGTTCTCTGTTCTCAATGATTTAATTCTGCATTTCTTTAATATGAAATTAATTTCAATAAACTAAATTTATTCTGCATTGAGCGTTGGTTCTTGTGTTTACCTCTCTCCCTCTCCCTCTGCTTGGGGGGGGGGGGTTGCCAGCCTTTGTATGAGATTACGGATGAGTTATATCGAGTTGAGTTGTAAATACTTTTTAAGAGTTGAGAGCTATTACGAGCTGCGTTATAAAGACTTACGAGTTACGGTCACCCAAAATGGTGAACCCATGAAGTTGACTTTGTCTAGCTCTGCGCTCTGCATAAGTTGTTAGACACACTTCCATCTATTCTCTGTGCCTGGACATAGGATTATGTTAGCATGGCATGACTTATGTGCTCTTCTTTTACTGTTTGTATAAGTTATGACCTGTTCAAATGATATGTGCCTGCCGTTGGTATGCAGAGAGAATTATGTTGGAACACCCATTGTGCTTTCCAAAGATCGGACACATACAGATCCATGCCATAAAGGTATGCTTCTTGGTCCTATTCCACTGTTGTAAGCATGGTTCTGACTAAATCATATTATTAACAAAACTTTCTACTATGTTAGGTAAAGCGCAAGGGCTACTTTTATCACCTATCAGATTCCATGATGGTGAGAAGTGCCTTTAGTGGGTTCAACAGGAGCTGGTTTCTTAGTATTGATGCATCTGCAGTAACAGAGAATGAAAAACCCCAGATTTCAGATTCTCCTGATTCTACTAACGAGTTAGCTTGTCATGGCATTGCAAATAATGCTTCAACTGGTGCTATTGATATTCCTCTCTGTTATCCTTCTAAAAGGGCATCTGACGTCAACTGTTTCAAATTGCCACAATTAGAGAACGGACACGGTGAAAAGGAAGTTCCTCTTGTTAGCCCACGTGTGTCAGAACATAGTGGAAAAGGGGTTGTTGATGAATTGGAGACAGGTGTCAAACTCTCTGGCGCTGGTGACACTCTGCCAACTGGTTTGATTCCCGCATGTGAGGGAGATGGATTCAGCAAAGGAAATAAAGATGAGAACAATTTATATGATGAAGGAACCTTAAAACCTTTGCCAGGTGCAAAGAAAAAACGCAAGAGTATTGAGGAAAAGGAAGACACAGTACGGGAACATGCTTGTAAGGACAATAATGCTTCTGTTCTGGGACCTGGTATATCAACAGCTGAGCAGGAAGGTAATTTAGTCGCTGAAAACCCTTCAGAGAATGCGAGCAGAGGTGAACTAGGTGGGAATTCAAAGAATACAAGTTTTGTAGTACAGATGTCAAATGATGCAGTTAAGGAAACTGAAGCTCCAAAGGAGCATGCTGAATGCAAGGATAACAGTAAGGAAAACATTGATGGTGAGTATGTCAAGCCCATGGCAGAGCCTTCACGTGAATCTACTTTAAGTAAAAAATATAAGAAAAGAAAGAGATCCTTGACTCTTGATTTAGAAGATGAGATGCAGAAGGTAGACGATGCATGTCAGCAGGCTGATGTACACAGGCCTGATGAAGAGCAAAAGAAAATTGAAGAACCAAGTGAACAGGTTGAAACTAACAATGATAAATCTGGGGGTAGGATTGAATTTCAGCATGATAAGGTATCTAAAGAACCTTCACATGCTGGATCTCCTGCAAAGAAAAAGCGGAAGGGAAAAGAGAGGGGTGGTTTTCAGAGTGCTTTGAAGGAAAAGAGATCTTTGGTTGATGATTCTAATAAAGAGAGCCTGAAGCCAGAGCATGCATCTCAGCACTCTTTGGAGGATTTACCAAAGACTATAGATAGCATTGCTGGCCAATCAACGGAGCAATGTGGTGATGGTGAGCCACCGAGAACCAGTGTAATAACTTCAAAGAGGAAGAGGAAGAAGAACTCATCAAATAATCAAACAGACGCAAGTACTTCTTCCAGGAATGATGATGCAGAGGATTCCAGGATATATGGTGAAGGTGTGCAGGAGGAAATACTCAAAGACGGTCAAATCTCTAGAGGTGCTTATACTTGGTGACTGCTTTGGAAAAAAGTCTGATGCAATTACTTTATTTGAGAGGAATCTAGAAATTAAAAAAAGGACATTTTTATATAGATAAAAGAAACTTAAAAGTTGAAATATATGTTTCTGATTCTAATGTTAACTTTTTCGCTTTTTTAGGTAACAGTGCCAGTAATAATGCTGGTGACAACTCGGAAATCATAACAAACACAGCCAAAGAAGTCACTATGTCTAAAGTGACAAGAACAGGAAATTCTAAGGATCATTGTTCCATTGATGTGAGAATGCATCCTTCTGATTTGGAGGGGACAAAGGAACTAACTGAGGGTAACGGCCTCCACATGCATCAGAAGGTTGACCTTGGCCATTGTCATTTAAGTGATGATAGTCAGACTGTGCCGGCTGAAGAAGGAAGAAACCATCTCCATTAGATGATCCTAAGCATTTGTTGTCTGAAAATTGCATGACAACCAACCATAATAAAGCGCATGCTAACATCATAGGGTTAACCGAGACTTCAGAGGTTCCAAAGGAAAATGAAACTACTGAATGTGGAAAATCAGAGAGGAAGAGAAGGAAGAAAAGAAATGCCAAGGATGCAGATGGAGGATCTTTACTTACAGAAGACTTTAGTCATGTAGATGCTTCTAAGAATGGTACTGTTTTAATGGAATTGGATCCTACCTCTGGAAAGACAACGAAAGAGGAAAATCTTTTAAATCAAACAGCAGGGAAAGAGGTACATCCAGAAGAAATGAACGGGACTTCAGATATTGATAAGGAAGTAGATGACATTAACGTTGGCTCCATGAAAAACATCAGCAAAACTGAAGCTTATGGTGAAAATCCGAGTGAGAAAAGGAGCAAGAAATCAAAGAAGAAACAAGCTTCTACCACAAAAGGTGTGCCAGAAATGCCAACAAAGGATCAAGTTCTTGAAGAGTCATCACCCGCTTCTGACAGCAGACTAACTACGGAACTAACATCTAAAAAGAAAAAGAAAAGCAAGTCCACTAATAAATCAAGTGGACCAATTTTGGAACATGAGAGAGATGTTCAAGCTGAACCTTCCCATACTTCATCAAATGCGCCCAAAGGAAATTACAAATCCCATTCTGGAGCTAATGAAACTGCTATAAATTCAGTGTCTTATTTTGAGCATGAAGATGATAACCACTTGAAAACTCCCACCAAAAAGGACGAGATTAAGGGGGAACAACATATTGCATCTGGGCGAGAGGAGCATAAAGATGTATCAGATGATATTCTTGTTAACAAGAATGGTGCAGATAGAACAGATATGGAGCCAATGACTGGAAAGGGCAGAAAAATGTGCGAGGTAATGAAAAGAAATACTCGTAGTGGGAAATTGAGCTCTGCAAAGAAATTATTGTCGAAGGTGGGCAATGGGCTTGGGATTGATCCTGATGAGAAGGATCCAAATGTGTGCAGAATTGGACAAGAAGCTTCCTTGCCTAGTCAGTCTAATAGTGTCACGTCCACCATTGAAGAAGATAAAAGGCCTCAATTTAAGAAATCTTCTGGGAAAAGTATGAATTTGGAGAAAAATAGTGAAGCTTTTCCTGTATCAAATTGTAAAACCAAAGCCGTAAAGAAAATGGTTCAAAATAAAGCTCGAAAAGCTTCTGGGAATAATCCTGAGGGAGTGGTGAGTCAAAAAGAGCAAAAGAAGAAGTTGTTGTCGGGTACAATTTTCAAGGATGATAGTAGTGGAACCTCTGAAGACAGAGATGAACAAGCTCATGACTCTAGTTCCAGCACTAGAAGTCCATCAGATGTTTCACTCCCGCCTGATTACTCAGGTGATGATAGTGATGCAGGTGTGAATTCTATACAAAGTATAAACTGATTTTTTTTTTGGTTTGGGAGTCTTTCTGTCTGTCGACTGTCTGTATGCGGCTGGGTCCTGAGCGGATCATGGAGGAATAGGTTGAAAATTCAATGACGTCTGGTTTTGGGAATTCTTAGGTTAATGTGCCCAAGGTGTTACTTTCTAAGTTGAAATCAGAGGTAGAAAGTTAGCATTGATTTCTAAAAGTTTTCCAACTAGTCAGAAAGTGCTTAGTATTGATCTCTGAATTATATGTTGTTCCATCGTTTTTTTTTTTTTTGGTTTACGAAATGGATCTTGTTCTATTTCTGTTTTAGAATTTTGATGGGTACGGTTTGGATGGCAATGTTGGAGCAAAGTCCCCCCCACCCCCCCCCCCAAAAAAAAGGAAAAAAAAAACAAAAAAAGGGGAAAAATATCTTGAACAAAATATTAGTACAGCTTCATTCTTGGTTTTCTTCATTTCTTCATAGGACTGATGATTACGGGAACTCAAACTAATCTCTTTTTTTTGAAAAAAAAAAAAAAACTAAATTGCAACAGGTTCACATGGCAGGACAGGACCGGAAACTGGTGGAGAAAGTAGCATGAAATCACGGTTAGTTAGTTAATTGCAAGCATGCAGCTAAAAGTTGGCAGTCTTACACGATTGAATGGCTATTTTCCTCAATAAATCTTTGTGTTTTTTATTTACTTGTTTTTTTGACACGGAAGAAAAGCACATGCAAGTATAGCATGTTGGGTCATCATAAATTTCTACCATCCATAATCTCTGTTAATCATAGCCTCAATTTGCTTGGTCAAGATTATGGTGCTTACGTGCTATGTGGATGACTTATTCAATCGAATGAGCTTTTCACATATTCTCAGTGTCTCAGATCATATTGTTTTCCTAGCGTTGGGCTGGGTATTTGCAGTAGATATTTGTTCCTCCGCCGTAATAAAGAACAATATATTAATATATTTTAGGGGACAGAACTGTTGAATTTTTTTGCCATAGAATTAAGTGTGAAAAGTTTACGCATCATTTCGAGTTACATCATCTACCCTTCTCAGTCACCGATAGAATCTGATTTTACCGAGTCTTTGAGATCATCTGCACTAAAATCAAAATCTACTAAAGTGTGAATGGTGTGATTTTATTTAGGGTTAATATTATTGTTAACCCTAAATATTTTTGGTTCCTGTAGTTTCAAATTGTTGGTTTTAGTCGCTATAGTTTCATAAGGACTTGGTCTGAATTTAAGTATAGGGACAAAAATCAGACTTTATTAAAAGTATAGAGACTATTCGGTAAATTCAGATCAAATCCTCATGAAACTATAAGCACCAAAACCAACTATTTGAAACTATAGGACTAAACCAAAATTCAAACTGTTAAGAACTAACAATGTTATTAATCCTTTTATTTTATTTGCAACTGTAATTGATCAGGAATTTGTGCTAGAGTCAAGATTCTTGAAACTCTTCCTAACTAGATTCTTAACCTCTATCTTTTACATGTTGTTCCTTTATACATTATGCCCTTGAGTAGGTGTTTTAGGGAATTTGCATTGTTGTGTTTTTCGCATACTTCAGAGCGGTATCTGAATCTTTACTTTGGCAGCTTGTCAGTCAAAAAAGGAGTGCCCCTAGATAGCATTCTTAGAAGCTCAAGCAGGTATAAGATGGCTAAACAGACGGCCTCTCAGTTTGAAGAAAGTGAAAGTCAACCTGTTGATTTTGTTCCAGACAGCCAGGCAAACACATAAATGTTGAGATTCCTGTCGTTCTTCGTTTGCTGCTACCGGTGTTTTCTCTGTATTTTCATTGCAGCTACAAGATTTGGCTCATATGTTGGATCATGTAAGAAAAGCCGCCAAAAACTCTTTCTTATGCTGGAGAGAATTTCCTCTTGTCTCGATTCAGCATAGAAAATTTTGTTTTGTTTAAACTCTTCAGACACCATCATGGGTCGATTTTGTGTCTCATTGTTGTGCCAATGGGAACAGATATTTTGGTTTAAATGTACTGAATATAGGTAGAAGGGGATGTGGTTTAGGCTTGGAAGAACTGTTGAATGACAATGCGAAAATGACAATATTTCAAGATTCTGTTAACCCGAAAGTTCCAGAGACCTCTAATCTCGTCCCTTAAAAGTTGTTAAATCCCTTCATTTAATTGGAGACCCAGGCCTAGGGAAAATATATATATATATATATCTTTAGACCGAATCCGAAAGACTCATCCTTAAAATAAATATTATTTTGTAATTTTTGAATCCTATGTAGTGGCCGAAAGAATTTCTAAACATGCACTGTTAATTTTTTAATTATATAATAGACTTGATAAATTTCAATAAATTTTTTAAGAACATTAATTAGAATTTAAGAGCAATCGTTAAATTAAACACATGTTGACAGCTTGAAATGGAAGAGTAGAACTTGTCACTTCTCATGTATTTCTTGCTGGTTATCTTTTTTCCTTCTGCACCTTATCCTACGCGCATCCGTGCATCATGTCTATTAAGAGCCATTGCTGGTATATGAAGGATTAATGGCTCATGTAGTTGGATTACAGGAATCAACATTATCTGCTAATTTATTTGGGTGATGCAATGACAGCTGATTCATTTAGGCGATCCATGGTACTTCGTTTGCCTTTTTACTTTTCAATTAGAAAAAAAGATACGACTTGAGATTATAAATGGAATTAAATTCACCGGCTTCGACTTCCCACTTGTAACTTTTTTTTAATCACTAGACTCGAAGTGATTCATGATTCTTGGTTGGCTTTAGTAATGACAAAGGGATTACATCATGCACTCTAGATTCCCTCAAATTATTGCATTGTTTACATAGCTGGACCTCAAGAATGAAGATCATACCAAAAGACATTCATGCCCTTGATAGAAGGAGCATGTTATCTTACTCCACAAGGTTAAATAAATGACAAGAAAGTTAAAAAGGGTAGTAAGGCTATAAGAGGTTTTTCTTCCCAGAAATTTGAACATCATACTGTTATCTCTAGATCTTCTTTCTATAAGAAGGCATCGCTGCGTCTTTATGATCAAAATCTCAATTCCAAATGGAGCCACAGTTCATGACATAGAATTATATCATGCATGAGCTAGAGTTAAGCCAATTGAGGAATCAACTATGGTTATTCAAGTTCAACATAATCATTTAAACAACTTCAACATTAAAAATTACTATCGAGGTGATCTATGGATCCCGTTGACCAGTCATATTGTTGGCTCTAAAGTGCATATTATTAGAAGCAAAGGCTAAATCCTTGGCACTGAGGAAACAAAACAAAAACAAGACACATTGAAAAGTTGATTCACCATTGAGTTACCTTACAATACAAGTCACAGAAACGAAACTGTATAATTTATACATTCCACAAAAATCCCCTACCACCATCACCATCATCATCATCAACACAAACCAAAAACTCACTGAGATCTCATCCTGTTGAGCTGGTTCAGAGCAGGCTGCAATATGTTATACAAAACCCACAGAATCGCTGGTGCCACCACAAACAGTAGAAGCTGACCCCTGTTGTCACTAGCAGCTTCAGCAATGGATGCCACCTCAGCAGCCGAACTCTCCGGGGTCCACCCCAAGAGCCCAGACCCCACCAACCCACCGAGCCCTAACCCAGCGATCACTCCCTTGGAGCTTCTCATCCGGTTCAGCTGGTTCAGTGCTGGCTGCAGAATGTTGAACAAAACCCAAGCTATGGCCGGGATTATGGGTAGCAACAGAGCTGCCCCTCTGTTATCCCCTCCATCTGCTATTTCAGCTATCTGTTGGGCTGCCAGAGCGGCGTCGGAGCTGCTCAGGGCGGCGAATACTGCCCCGGCAATGGCGGTTCCTGCGAGGGTAGGTGATGGGTTTGTGGGGACGGTGGTGGTATCGGAGGTTAGGCCCTTTGGGAGGTTTTGAAAAGACAGGAGAGGGGTGGGTTTAGTGGCCAGCCTGGTGGGGTTAGGGAGTTTCGGTGAATTGAAGCATTTTGCGCTGGTCATGGCCATTGCTGCTACGGTTGCTGCCATTGATGGACCTGTGAATCAAGCTTGGTGCTATGAAGATGATGGATGATAAACTTGAGTGTTTCTCTCTCTGTGATAATGCAGGAATTGCAGAGAATGAATGGAGGAAAGTCGAATATTGATTTATTTGGTGAAAAAAAAGCTAAGGCCAGGTGTGAGAAATGAGATCCAATAAAACTGAGGTTTGTGGATTCTTTCCTTATCCGAATAGTGTGATTGGTGAGCTAGGAACCTCACATCCTCCACCCCACCCTCCCTTTCTTATCCCTTTTGTTCCAGCGTGACATTGTGCTGCTTCGTACTGGGTTCTGGAAACGACGTTAAAAAGACAAAAGAAATTAGAGAAACGACATGTCGTTTGCATAAACACAAACGAATTGGGCGCCCATTTTTGGACTTCTCTTCACCCCCAATGCTTTGAGCCCAAATCAATATCAGGCCTCGTTACCTGACTTTTTGGGAATAAAGGGATTTGTTAAGCGTAGTGGAAGAAATAGTCTCTTTGATGAACTATGATTCAAATTTATATTGGAAGAAGCATTTATATTTAATATCTAGTAGTGTTTTCAACAGGATTATTTCTAATAAAAAAACATATGCCTTAAAAAGAGACAATAATAATATGTAGCCCATCTTTTTATATATGATTTTAAAAAATTAAAATTAAAATACGATATAATATATATGATTTAATTGAGTTATTTGAATTTATGGGTACAAATTATCAGATTAAATTACTACTGTTGAAATTAAATGTTTTCTTTATTTTTAAAGATATAAAATATTCTAAGAAATCAAAATAGGTTTTCATGATTTCAAGGGCATTTACTTTTTGAGAAAATAACATAAAAAGAAGTTAAAAAATTGTGATATTCCAATTTAGGTATATAAGAGGTCAAAATCCAGGGAGAGGAAAGTGGTACCTGATTTGATATTTTATAAATATAGTCAAATAATTAAAATATTCTCGTATCAGATTTTTTTTCTTTAAAAATAAAAGCTATCAAACTTGTTATTGTCAGTGTATTTCTTGTTATTGGTTGTTTATCACTTGTGATTGCTTCTGACAACTTATTAATAAATAACTTGTCATTGCCAGTACATTTCTTATTATTTGCTTTTAAACACTTGTTATTGTCAGTTCACAATTTGTTAATAAACTTTTTAATATACAGACATTTTAACCTCTTAAGTGCTTGAATTTGAATATTAAAATTTTTAACTATTTTTTATGTTATTTTCCCTTTCTTTTTAATCAATGGACTTGAGACCCATATTGCTGTGGAAGAATAGATAAAATATAATCATGACAAAAAAAAGTCAACGTTGACAGCATTTTGTTCCTCTAAATGAATCTGGACTCCCAATTATAATCTCAACAGTTTGGGAGATTATTTTAGGCTTTGTATACTTCTCAACTAAAGAAAAAGTATGGTTGACTTTTGATTTCACTTTTTCCATTTGCTTGTGTCGTTCTTTGTTCTTGATAAAAAGTTCATGTAGGGAATGATGACTATATTAAACCTTACATTAGAACCCCCTAACCCAGATATATTTATCTTTTATTTGGGAAAAACTATATTTCTATTTTGTGAAAATTAATTTTTTGGTCCTGTGATTTTAATTCGGTTGCAGTTCAGTTCTTAATTTAAATTTAGTTGTAACTCAATTTTTAAAATTTAATTAAATACAACTCAGTTTTTATAATTTTAGCCATCTAAAATTTTAGTCCCTAAATTTAATAAAATATTTAATTTAATTATTTTAATTATATGAACTAAACTTTTAAATGTTTAAACATATATGGATTGAATTGTATCAGGACAAAATTTAGGAACTGAATTAAACCTATAAAAATTGAGTCCGAGTTCAAATTTAGAGATTGATTTAAAAAAACATAAGAGCCAAAAGCTTAAATTTTCCTTCTATTTTAACATAAAGCTAGGGGGCCATCTATTCTAACATTGATGAAGGGAAGGGAAGGGAAAATACACACTAAACCTTTTTTTCCCCAACGAAGTATACACTGAACTTATTTATAATTAAAAGATAATATAACATTTGAAAATAATTTGGTGATTTCAAGACTTCTTGTATTTTGAATTGTGCGAGACTTTGGCAGTGATTTTTCTTTTTGAGATTGTAGCATTAGATTTTGCATAAAATTTTTTTCTCATTATCACAAATCCAGCCACCAAAGGTGATGGTAGTGTTTTTTTTTTTTCCCCAAGTACAGTTAGACATTAAATATAAACAATTATTTTAGCAAGATTTAAATTTTAATTTAGTGTTACGACTAATCCCATTGACAAGGTGATGGTAACGTTACATTTACATATCATAAAAATGGGTGGGTGTGTGTGGGGTGTGTGGGTAGGGGTTCGATCCCCTCTCTTGTAACCGAAAAAAAAAAAAAATGGAGTGATGCGAATGGCCGAATGGCCTGATAGCACCAAAACACTTCTTGCCTCTTGGAAAACGTGGTTGCGGGTTTGAGATGGGCAAGTAAGCATGGGCGTGTGAGTTTAAATTTCGAGTTTGAAAGAAAAACTTGAGATTCATGTCTTAAATCCTGCGAAGCATGAATCTTATGTTTTTAATCAACAACTGTTTTTTTTCATACAAAAAAGTATAGATAAATTAGGAGCCGAAAGTTTATTAGGACCAAAATATGCCTTTAAATTTATAGAGTATTTACAGATTATGAGAGTGTTTGGCAACATCTAAATCATGGTTTCAGAAGCACTTTTTCGTAAAACGAGACAAATTCCTCCACGTATTTACTTCATAAATCGTAAAAGCACTTCTGAAATCATGGTTTAGTTTCTATCCAAACACTTCTTATTTACTGACAAAATCCTCACATCACAACGGAATTCAAACTTATAAACCTTATGAGTTATAAGCCGATTCTTTACAAATTATAATCATTTTTATTGGTATTATCAACAATTGTTAAACTTCTTGAATTATTCAATTGTGGGAACTACTCTCATACGTCCAATATGAATCCGCGTTTGAAAATCATCAATCAAATTGTGAACTTGAGGTCAAATAAGAAAAACTAAATTGTGAATCACATTTTGTAAAGACTAAAATAAAAAAAGAAAGAGCATTTCTACATTTGTTCTCAAAAAGGATATTTCTTGTCAAAGGAAAGGAGATTTTTTTTCCTGTTAGTATTTGTCTTTTCCAACTTTCTTCTCTCTCTTGGCACCGTCCTTACCAAATTTACAAGTTCTAAAACCCAGAAACTCTGGAAAATCCAATATTTGCGCTCCAGAGATACCACACAGACAAAAAGCACTCAAATGCAGCTATAATTCTGTGCTTTTACCTCCATGAATGAATCTCTCTTTTCCTCTCCTCTGCTTCGTCTTCCTCACCACAGGCATCAATAAGTAGTAGTTCATAGCTAGGGTTTTTCTCTTATTCTTCTTTGACCACATGGCGACTCTTGTGCTATTCGCGCCGAACGCAACCTCTTCGCCTTTCTCTTACCGGCCGAACTCTAGGACTAGCCCTCTCCTTCATCGGCCTCACCACCACCACAATCTTTCCCGTTCCGGGAACTTACTTGGACGTTCGCTTTCCGTCACGAGGTTCGCCTTCAAGCCTGGTTTTCTACCTGAACCTCATGGCGCTGAGGACCTGGTGAAGGACTTGCTTAGTCGAGCTGACGCTTTTCTGTACACTATTGCCGACGCTGCTGTTTCATCCTCCGATACGGTGACTACCACTGCCAAACAGAACAACGATTGGCTTTCTGGTATTACCGGTTATATGGAGAGTGTTCTCAAGGTTTGAACTCCGAGTTATTCGACTTTACTGAATTTGCTGTCCTCGTAATTGTGAAATTTGTTGTATTGGAAGCATCAATTGAATAATCGACAGAATAACTGAGCTTAATCCAATAGTTTGAAAGGCAGTTCGACATTTGCCTTGTCTATCTGTTTCTTGTTGTTATTTTCAAAGAAGGAATCTTGGGTTCCCAATGATGACTTTAGGTGGCTCTTCTGACATTAAACTGTAATTCTCTTATGAATCTGTTTCTGCAATCCCCCGTGATCTGTTGTCATGGTCCGATACTCATGTTGAGAAGTAACTTGAACTTTCAGGTATTGAAGGATGGGCTTTCTGCCTTGCACGTACCATATGCTTATGGTTTTGCCATTATACTCCTTACAATTCTCGTTAAGGCTGCTACATTTCCATTGACAAAGAAGCAGGTTTGTCCATGTTGAAATATAAAGCAATGGTGTTGATTTGCTGAACTTGAGTAATTTCATATTTATCATCATTTCATAGTATAAACTTGAATGGCATTGTACAGGTAGAATCTTCCTTGGCTATGCGGTCTCTGCAACCTCAGATAAAGGCTATTCAGCAACGTTATGCTGGTGACCAGGTATTTTGTTTGGCTTCTTTTACTTTCTCAAATGTAACATATTTCATAATTATGATATCGGGAAACGCCTTTTAAAAACTTTGGGATTTTCCATTGAAACCTAGTGAACATGGAAGCTTTAAAGTGACCTAATTTTTGTTTTTATTAGGAAAGAAATGAAGTGGCTACTATACTGCGTGCTAGAATTTCTTTCCTATGACTTCTTTTGATAGCATTTCAACAAACTACCAATGTGATCTTGTCAATCCATATGTCATGCAACCTTTCTTCTTTCAGGAAAGGATCCAACTTGAGACTGCTCGGTTATATAAATTGGCTGGCATTAATCCTCTAGCAGGTATTTCTGAACATAATTTGATTAGAACAAAGTATGAAAAATCAGGATGAGGCTTCCTGTGATTAATTTTGGATCCTAGCTCCTATAACTTTGCTAAAACTATAAACATCATTATATCTCAGATTGGATAGGAACCCTTTGAACGGCTTAGGCAGTGGTTGGCATCTAGCAACACTGTATAAAGCATTAATCTGATGCTCATCAAATTAATTGGTAACTCCTTTTTAAATTTTCCCTTCTCTTTGTTCTAGGATGCCTGCCTACACTTGCAACAATACCTGTATGGATTGGTTTATATAGAGCACTTTCAAATGTGGCTGATGAGGTAGCTTCCTTATAAGTTGATTTGCTATTATATAATCTTCACTTGTTGAGGGAGTTTGTATGTTGCTACTTTCCATGACTGATTTTATATTTTTCTTGATTACGCAAAGGGACTTCTCGCAGAGGGGTTCTTCTGGATACCTTCCCTCGCTGGTCCAACTACAATTGCTGCCCGTCAAAATGGAAGTGGCATCTCTTGGCTTTTTCCTTTTGTGGTATGCCACGTCTTTCGAGGACTTTGGTGTTTATGTATTATGGGTATTTCTTTCAGCTTCATTATCTTTCATCTTCAAATTATCTGAGGTTGAATTGTGATTTTTTTTTAATGAGTTTATGTTTTTAGTATGAGGAATCTTCCTTGTAAGGAACTAATTAATTTAAAATTGGATTGTTTACATCTGATATTTTTTTATATATTTTTGAAGTGCTTTGGGTTGGATCCCAATGCGGAATTTGTTTCATAATGGGTTCCTTTTGCTCTTTCTTTTTTCATTAGGATGGTCACCCACCCCTTGGATGGTCAGATACATTGGCGTACCTTGTGTTGCCTGTATTACTGGTTATCACTCAGTACATTTCTGTCCAAATAATGCAGTCGTCACAGGTTAGTAATGCTGTATGCATAATTCAGTCTGACGGATGCAGGTTCTAAGCTTCATCCTACTTTGAAATGGAAAGAAAAAGAGGTTCCTTTATGTGGGTGCACATTGATGTAGATGAGTTACTCATAATTTTTCATGTTGACTTTCAGCCTAATGATCCCAGCATGAAGAGTTCTCAGGCTCTAACTAAGTTCCTTCCTTTAATGATTGGTTACTTTGCTCTGTCAGTTCCTTCTGGGTTAAGTCTTTACTGGTAAGCGAAAGCGGAAGCCTTTTAGTTTGGCATTATTTCAATCATCTTGTTGTCGCTGCCTATATATTATGTTATCTTATTACAGATTGTTTAAGTTGTGCAGGTTCACAAATAATATATTGAGCACAGCACAACAAGTATGGCTTCAAAAACTTGGAGGGGCCAAAAACCCAGTGATGCAAGTACGTGATAAAACAGTGGATGACAATGTAATGCAAATTCAGAAATCAGTCTCTGAGCTAGAGCCCCCTAAAATAGAGGCCAGTCTAGGTGAGAAATCGACATCAGAGGGACCAAAACCAGGGGACAGGTACATGATTGTAGATGGCCTCATTTTATCATATCGTAGTATATTTTCCACCTCTTATAACATCACTTTACTCCCTTATTTTGCAGATTTAAGCAAATAAAGGAGCAAGAGGAAAAGAGAAGAAGACAGAGAGAAGAAGAAAAAAGGAAAGCTGAGGAGGCAGCAGCTAAAGCAACTGAAGTACACGAGGCAAGGGACAAAAAGACTGAGGTTGGAGATGAGGATGGAGATGATGGAATTGCTGTAAAATCTGATGCTGTGACTGCAAATGATGATCCTTCTACTTCTGGAATTGTTGTGAATGGCAATCCCTCCAGTGAGGGCTTTGGGAGATATCAAAAAGCCACATCTGCATTGCATACAGAAAATAAAGGTTCTGCTGATTACCAGTTCAATGAAAGGAATGAGAGAAGTCTAGAAAGGTATGATTGTATTGATAAAATTATCCTTTTAAATCTGGCATATGAAACACATCTATATGTTGCAAATGAGCCTGTTGGTTCCTATCACAACGTAGGAGAAGAAGGAAGTTGGGGGGAAGTATCAAACTTTCCCTTACTTTTGTATGGGGTTATAGTTTGATTGGCACCTAAAAAGCGTGCCTAAGTTCATTCAAAGTGCATTGATGTGTCTTTTATTTTGGATAGTTTGCTCTGCAATTTTTCTCACTTATTTGTTCATCATTCTTAGAGTCCCATATCATTCTTTTACCATGCTTTTGAGGTATGAGATTGAGATGGTGAGAATATGGAAGTAGATCAGTATACTAAATTATATGTATATTAGATTTTGTTACTTTGATGACAGGAATATTTGGAATTTGAATTCTTTTTACTTTTCTTTCTTGATCAAATATGAAACATTTTTATTGCTTTGAAGTTAATATTTTTACAGATCGTACAGTTCTTTTATGGGCATGAATTGCAATATCACAGGAAACAGAAGTATACACACCTGCTGCCACAGACAGCAAGACACCCGTTGAAGACCCAGATCAAGTGACAAAGGACTGAGAAATTGAGAAACCAGAAGATATAGACATTTTACTGTACCAAAATTGACCGGCCTATTTTCCGACTCAAGAAATTTTAAAAACGCACCCTCCTGTGCATTTTGGAATCCTGGTTACTATTGTAAATCAGAGTGATAGAAATGGTAGTAGTCTTATCAAGAGTTAAGGTTTCTATAATTGCAATACGAAAGTGGTTAGATTGGATGGCTGATTTGTAGCTTCGATGTTGGAGTTTGTATTATATGTAATTTTTTTCCTTCAGTCGCATGAATAAAAAGAAGGATCAATGTGTCCTTATTAGAAACAGATGCTTCAGATTACCTTAGTCAACTTATCACCTTAAGCATCCTAATACGTGCCTTGGTTTTGATCTTATAGAGAGATATTATGTTTCAGGAATTTCCATGACTCAAGGTATTGGTCTGTGACATGACAATGGGTTTTTTTCATAATTTGGCGCAATGTTTTGGGTCATTGACTTGTACTAATTTACACGCTCTGAACTTTCAGGTTTTAGTTCAAGCTCAGCCATGCTCGGGAACTCTGAGGTTAAGGTATTTTTTGAGACAATATCATATAAAAGGAAGCAATGAAGGCTTCCGTAGTTTTAAAGTTTTCTTGTTGGCCAACTCCTTGGTTCTCAAGTTGAATACTTGTTCTTTTACTGCTATAATTTATGTTCTCCTAATTCACCCTGCGCACAGCCACGATAACTTGTGGGCGCCTTTTATTCTTCTTCTTCTTCTTAATATGAAACTCTTGGGGGACCTTTCTGTATCCTATTATTATTTCAGGCTATATGCATTAACTAAGATCTGTTGCTGGTTCGTACTAACTATGGACTAAAGAGCTTTCTCTGGCTATAATGTTTGCTTATCCAAGCATTTAATTGAGTAGCATCTACCAAGAAATTAGAGTAAACCATTTTCGCTTCCTTTATGCAAAAGAAAGAAAGGGCATTTTATTTCCCTGCAAATAAATGCGGAGACTATTGGTCTCATTTCTCTTATTCACAGCCTTGTATTTGGGATCACGATAGCTGTCGTTGGAAGCAGGCGGTTATCAGAGTGTAGGAGCATTGTCGCATCAGACTGCTCTCTCCAATAGGCTCAAAGTTATTTCTCTTCACGTGGATTTTCCCAGCTTCACCATTGATAAGTGCACGATGCGAACGCAGGTAACCTTTGGAAATCGTACAACTCAGTTGGACTTGTGCATTATTTAATCTTTAACCATTCAGAGAGATTCCATGTCTACTTTAGGAAGGCATATTGAACCTGAATGTCAACTGGCATGCTCCATAATTAAAAGAAGGGATATGATTAGGCCGATGTCTGTTTTTTATCCCATTATTAAATGTTATGCTTTGGGAGAGTAAAGAGAATTTAAGTATAAATTTGGTTAAAGTGTATTTTTAGTCTTTTAATTTATACAAAGTTTTAATTTGGTTTCTTAACTTTAAAATGTATATTTTAGTTTTTTAACCTTAGAACTATTGATTAAAAAAAATAGTGTTGAGATTTTGAATGTTGAAAATATTTTTCAACGTTAACATATTAAGTCTAATTTTCAAAATAGCTATGATTATTATAAAAAAATTATTATTTAAAAAAACAACTTAAGATTAAAGATTTAGAAAATATTTTTTTTAAAATTAGGGATCAAATTAAAATTATATATAAAGTTAAATAATTAAATTATTATTTGCATATAAATCATAGAGTTAATAATCTGTAAGTCTTTATAATTTCAACCAATTTTGAATCAGGTCCTTATAATTTTTTTTTCTTTTTATTAGGTCTTTATTCTTTTACATGTTTTTAATTAGGTCCTTGTATTTATTTTTCTTTTATAAAGTCCTTATAATTTCCCTAAATTTTTAATCAGGTCCATGTTCTTTTAATTTTTATTTATTAGTTAAATATAAACTTAATTAATTAGATTACTGAAATATAAAATATTAATAATTAAATTAATTAATATAAGTAATATAATTAATTAATTCAGATAAATTTTTTAGAACAAATAATATTTTCTTGCTGGCAAAAATAAAATTATTATAATAATTCATTATTTTTAGAATATTATTGTTATAAACTAATATTAAATAATATATACTATTTTATGATTATAGAATAGTATTATTAGAATTTATAAAAAAAGAGTAAAAAATTCAGGGATTTAATTAAAAATGAGATGAACTTATAAGGACTTCATAAAAAGAAAAATAAATACAAGGATCTAATTAAAAAGATGTGAAAGTATAAGAATCTAATAAAAAGAAATAAAACTATAGGGACCTGATTCAAAATCGGTTAAAACTATAGGGATTTACAGATTAATTATCCTTAAATCATATTCCATTTGGTTCTTATTATAAGCATGTAATAATTTTGCATGAATTATCTTGTCAATTATAAAATTACTCAATAAAAATCATCAACTAGAAGAGTTTGGTTCATTAGTTAAGAAGTTGTATAATTGTTTTAAACAAAACATGTTATATTATGAAAATATGTTAGAAGCTCGACAGGAGTGTATATTAATTTTGTTATTCTCTTTTATTTGAGGCAAATATGTAAACTTAATATTTAGAGGATATAAGAGGCGTGTCGAGAGGGATTAGAGGAGTCAAGTGTGGACACACGGATTCTCCATATTGTACCTGAGAATAAAGGAATATGCGCATGATTATTTTATTTAGGGCGAGGCTCAACTTAGCCGAGATAATCGACGTTATTTATCAAATTAAAAGCTTAACACGAACACATAAAGTTTGCCCCCTTGTAGGGGGCGTTTGGTATACTCAAAGCGCTTTCAAAAATTATTTTTACGTAGGTTGTATGTCATAAAATTATTTTCGAAATTATGGTTAGTTTTTTCTTAATATATCATGTTAAAAATATAAATATATATATATAAGAAAAAATTCTTAATGGATAATAACAATAATTCAAACACCTGTTTTCAAGGGTTATAGTATAACTGCAACGTCAAGTAATCAAGATAGAGACTTGTGAAACTTGTTTTGATGATATCATCGTGTGGTAAATGCAAAATATGGCATAACAAATCTTTCTCAACACTTTTCTCTCCTTCACAAGGGTCCCATGGATTGGTTGCTGCATAATAAATAGATGCATGGTGATTTAATTATATAGTTATTTAGTTTCATCTGCTATCCAACATGATTTGCTGCATTGTATTTTTGGGAAAAAAAATTAGGTAAATTTTATCTATCACTGTTTCTAATAGTTTTGCCACAGAAATAGATATGAAGATGAAAAGACGTCAATTTCTAAAATTGGCTCTTTAATGGCATAATTGTCGCTCCTCAGTCAACATCAGAAGTCACTGGGGGTCGTCTTTAAAAATATAAATAAATCCTACCAATGATCAAGAAACACGTGTACGGCATTAATTTTATTTCAGCATAATGTAATCCAGTTAAAATAATAATAATAATAATAACAGTTGGATTTAGTTAATTGTAGAGTTACCTCTGGTAAAAAAAAAGTTAATTGTAGAGTTACGTATGTTTAAAAAGAACCAATAGAGGGCAAAAATAGCTTGACTTTACCTTCAAACACGTGTCATATGCTACCTAATTTCTGTGCAGACCAATTTAGTTAGTAAAAAAAGGTTTGTTTCTTATAATATATAACATAGTGAACTAAAATTTAAATTTATATTAAATGATATTTCATATTAGTACTTAACAGTGTTTTAAACATAATTTGTTTCAGCACAAACAAATACTTGTTTATTAAAAAATAATAATAAACAAACAAAACTTCCATTTACACAATTATAGACTTTTAATGTGTTTGGTATTCTATTGGCTTTGATGAAAACCAGCCACTGTGACATTGCTTTGGCTAAAGTCTAGTTTTTGACCAAACCAATGTAATGCCAAGCACATATGTCTGATGCATCATTGTTCTCTCACATGTGCGTGTCGTTCCAAAACAAGTAGGCTCCATTAATTCATAGTTCATACAAACATAACACGTGTCAACTTCGCCCGCATCTCCTCTGTACAGAAACATATGAGGCTAAGCCATAGGAACATGCTTGCTTTCAGTAAACTATATCAAACACTATCCCTTCTCCCCTCATCTGCCATTCTTTTTTTTCTTTTTCATTTTCTATTAAATGAAACTTGGAGACATACTTAAATCATGGGAAAGTTCCGTTGAAATGTGTGAGATTGGCCTAAGTATTGAAGCCAACACACAACACACACTCTCTCTCTATATATATGGAATTCAGAAATTCTTGCATAAATCACCTTTTTATGATAAGGTCTCTTGGCTTGATTCACAGATTAACAAATTATCCAACACCCTGAATTTATTATAACAGAAACTTTCCATCCATTTCTTGTTGGTCAAGCCTATGATGCGTGATTTTTCTGCACGAGAGCATCTAAACCCCATTCTTATCCTTGAAATTCGATACAACCTTGAGAAAAAAGAAACATTATAGTCTAAAACATTTGATAAAGGGATAATGAAACTCTTGATCCCTCAAATCTATCACAATCATCAATTTGGTTCCTAAAATTTATTTTTATCAGTTTTTTTTCCTCCTAAGCACACTTACCGAAATCCTAATCGAACTAAATGTGGCCATAATTCCTAAAGTTTTCTCCACAATTTTATATTTCATTTGATCTCATCAGAATAGTTTTTTTTTTTTTTTTGCAATTCATGAAGAGGTTGTCATCTTTGAGTTAATGATTGAAATGTATGTTAGCATTCATTGTTTTCAAATCATAAGGCTAATGTGTAACTTTCAAGATTTCATTATGAAATCAAATTTCATGGACCGAATTAGGAACCAAAGCAAATGTAGAGACCAAAAGTTTCATTATCCTTTTAATAA